>NW_017672726.1:48749-52143 GCF_001879085.1 Nicotiana attenuata | reverse complement strand
GCCCTTGATTAAAAGTAAAAAATCTGGACTGATTTTGATCTATATTTGATTTAGAAAGCAGCCTGTTTCGATTTTAATCTCAGAGCTAAATGTGCTTGTCGTCACGCTAGTCATGAATGTCACCAATCGCATGTTGGTTGTTAAAACCAGTAGTTTAATTGAAAATTACGTGCTTCATTAACTGGATTGATTGAATAAACTGATTTACTCGTGAATGTCTGTGAAATCAAGTAGTCTGGACTTTATTGTAATGGTGTTGAAAAATTGATTTATGATTAGTAAGAACTGGAGGTTTGGGCCCATACTAGCCAACTGGGAGTACCCAGGCCATGGCCTTTTTAATTCAAATTGGCCCAAAGGTAATAACAACAGGCAAAACCGGGCAGATTCAAAATTAAACCAACTGGGCTCGCTGGTTGCTTCAATCTACACCGAAGTCTAGAATTGCTAGAATTATGAGTAAATGCAAGATTCAAGATTAATGTTAATAAATTTACAGCATGATTAATTAATTAGGTTTTGTTTTCTGTTACTTTATTTTAGAGACAAAGTGAGTAGAAAATTGTAGCCACTTTAAGAGTAGCCTTTAAATAAAAAATGATGAGATGAGCCTCGCCAAATAAAAATGCAAATTGCGGGGCCCTCAATAAATACTACATACAAACATTTAGAACTCGGAAGGACCATTCAGCAAATTTCACGGCCTTCCCTAAAGTTGAAAAATGCGTAGTTGCTTTAGGCGCGTATTTTAATAAATTTACCTTCCTAAATACGGGTGCACATTTATGTGACCCAAATCCAAATCTCGACGAAGTCGAAATGTGTTAACAATCACGGGTGCACTGGTGCGACGTGGTTCAAGACGCATTTTCACGACGTTGCAATTCTCATAAAAAATAAAAGTGGTTTACTAATAAAAGGCACATAAGTTATAACATGTTTCGAAATCAGATAAAATCAAATACGACAGTTGAGCGACCGTGCTAGAACCACGGAACCCGGGAATGCCTAACACCTTCTCCCGGGTTAACAGAATTCCTTACCGGATTTCTGGTTCGCTGACTGCTAACAGAGTCATAATTTCCTCGGATCGGGATTCAATCGGTGACTTGGGACACCATTAATTCCCCAAGTGGCGACTCTGAAATCTTAATAATAAATCCCGTTCCGATTGTCACTTCAAGTTGGAAATAACTCCCTTTATCATACCCCTTTACGCGGGTGTCGTGAAAAAAGGAGGTGTGACAGCTCTGGCGACTCTGCTGGGGAATCGAACCCAGAATCTCTGGTTCAGGGTTCAGAATTCGAGCTTAGATATATTGTTGTATTTGTCTTTATCTGATTTTCTTAATGTGCTAAATGTTTACCTCTTTGATATTATCTGAACTGTATATATAAATTGTGCCGAAACCCTTCTCTTCTCACCTACGGGGATGTGCTTACTGGTTGAGACTCCCTATTCTGTTAGTGTCATACCTTGAAATAAGAAAGAGGTCGGACAAGTTACTAAGCCGGACGATCCCGCGGGTCCCCGGTACGTAGCCCCTTCCTCGACTCGAGTTGTCCGCTCGGGTACACAGTCTAGAACACATACCCAGGTTTTGAATCTAGAAGAACTTGACTCCATGCCGGATCCCTAGTAGGAACGCTTATCTGCATCACGTGCATTTTGATTTAGGGGACTCAACACAGGGGTTGGGTCCGTCTAGGACAGGTGTACCCGGAATAATGGACCATCCTGATGCATCCTACTTGTGCATTTATCTGTTTGGACTCACATGCTGACCGGCTTTAAATATTTGGAAAAACAAAAGAGAGAGAAAAGAGCAAATAGCAGTGTGGAGAGTTAATTACCTATACTAGAAAAAAAATGGCCAAGTAGTGCCGAATGCTGCCGGACTTTTGAAAATGAAAGAAAAGATGAAAAGTAGTTTTTGTTTGCCAATGGAAAAGAAAAACAAAAGAGTTTTATTTTCAAATTAGTTCATTTTATTTGCCACTAAAAAGAAAATATAAAAAGAGTCTTGCTTTCAGAAAAGTGAATTTGCCAACAAAAAACCAAAAAACAGTTATTTTTCAAATTAGGGATGTTTTCAAAATAATTAGGTTTATTTGCCCGAACTACGCAGGTTTGATTCTCACCGGGTGTGAGATACGTAGGCAACCCTCATCGGGTCCAACCACCCTTTTGCAAAAGTAGCCAAAAAATGTCAATTTTTATTTTTGTCATAAATAAATCAGGGGGTGCCGTTTTGTCAAAAATAGCCGAATGTCCCCAAACGGGCGTCGGAAGGCTGTTTGTGCAAAAACGGCCATCTTGAGTCATTTCCCAACGGTCAACGAGTTCAGCCTTAAAATCTTCTCCCCGAAGTGCTGAAAGGCCGTAACTGCAAAACCGGCCGTTTGTTTTAAATTGGAAATTTGAACAAAAATAGTGTTAAATCACCTTAATAAATGTGCAGGATGAGCACGACTCAAAATGAACCCTTTTCAATCATGCATAAAATCCCGTTGGAGTTGCGTCTGTGGTGGAACGATTTGGGCAAAGAAGGGCAAGATGCGGTCAAGAAACATTTGAAAGGGCTTACCGGTCTGCTTGATATTGTGCCTCGGGAGATATTATTAGAGCACTGGTTACATGTTGGGACCCAGCACATAATGTGTTCCATTTTTCGGATTTTGAGCTTACCCCGACATTGGAGGAAATAGCTGGCTACATTGGAAAGGATGAGGTTCCGTTGAGGCACAAATACTTGGTTGCTCCCCGAGTTGTAGCTGTACACAAATTTCTAGACTCCTTGAAGATAGTCAGGGCCGTCCATAACACAGACCTGGCAAATGGTTTTTGTACCCTAAGCTTCATATATCATCGCTATGGTCATATTGGGGGGTTCAACAACCCAGAAAGTAAGATATGTAGCAAAGGAAACCGCCAGAAGTGGGAGGAGCATCGATGTTTCGCTTTTATGGTGGCTTTCTTGGGGCTTTTAGTATTTCCGAGGAAGGATGGGAACATCGATATAAAAATAGCCGGAGTCGTCAGCACGTTAATTACCCAGGCTAAAAGTACACTTGCACCTATGATATTGGCCGACATCTTTCGTGCTCTTACAGCTTGCAAAGCCGGGGAAACTTGCTTCGAGGGGTGCAACTTGTTATTACAAATGTGGATGATCGAGCATCTGTGTCATCGCCCTCAGTTTTTGAGCTACGGGTCTCCAGAAAAAACATGCATAGAAGAGTTTTACACGAGGACTAAAGGAGCCAAATTGCCGGAAGGAGTCACGGGATGGACAACATATTTCCGGTCCCTCACGGCTAGCCAAATAGAGTGGACACTGGGATGGTTACCCGTTGATGAGATTGTATACATGCCGGCAGCCCGACCACATTT
>NW_017672726.1:2441-43710 GCF_001879085.1 Nicotiana attenuata | reverse complement strand
ACTCCTTTGAGGAAGTTGAAAATGACAAAGGTCCGTGGGGTGTACCAAGTCATGACACAGTGCCGGTTTGATAAAAATCCGAAGGAGAGTATGTTCCTATGCCCAAGATAGCTGCCGCATCCGTTATGGTAGCCTCAGAGATGATAAGGAATGGATTCCTTGCCCGGAAAGGGGTTTAGGTGCTTCACTGCATGGGATCATACCACCGGTGTCTCTCCCAGGAAATCTGGACACTTTTGGCTAGGTTTCAAGCCCACTTCTCGCTGACAAAAGAAGAGCCAAAAAAAGATGAATAGAGAGTGTGGACCCTTCCAAAACCTATTTCCTCGCCTTTCCCGTTCCTTCGTCCTGCCTGGTACTAAACCCGCCACGTCCAGCAACAGCAATGCCAAATTCTGTGGTGATAGAACCTGACAAGGAGATGATCGCAAGGTTTCGAAAGGGGTGTTCGGATGAAGTGAATATCGGTGGAACCCCGGCGAAGGTCCGAGTAAGGTTGATGTGCAGTTCGTGGGATCTCAGGCTAAGCTCAATAACTGGAAAAGCTACTCCTCTTCCAATTCGGAAGGGAGTTCGTAGTAGTTAGTTTTTGATTTTTCTTTGAGTACTAAATCTGATTATTTCCAGGGTTGTAATTCAGATTTCTATGTTCCGTCCATTTGGATGAGTTAAACCTTGTTATCTTACAATTCTAATGAAATGCAATGTCCTCCTCTTCTTCTTTTCTGATCGCCTTTATTTGCTTTCTTTTCTCTCTTGTACAGTCCCTTTTATGCTGTTTCAATGATGTGTATGCATGAGGAGTCTCCGGCCTAGTCTTGATAATCAATGTGAAATAGTAATACAGGAAATTGAGTGTTGATGGCGGAGAGGGAATACGATGACGAGGAAGCTTGGAAGAAATCAGTAAAGAGTTTAAATCAATTTGAGGAAAAAACCCAAGCCTAACTTGAATGACACAGTGGCAATCAATCCTAGGGGATCGGGAGAATGTTCGGGAAACAAAAATAAGTGTCCATTTGGAAGCCCCACTCAGGGAGGAGATAATTGAATTGTTGTTTGAAATACAAAGATGTTTTTGCATGGTCATATGATGACATGCCAGGTTTAAGTACCGATTTTGGTGGTCCAAAATTGCCCGTTCATTCGGAATGCCCGCCTGTCAAGCAGAAGTTGAGGAAATTTAAAACAGATATCAGTGTGAAAATCAAAGAAGAAGTTACCAAGCAGCTTGAGGCCGAAAGGTCATACTAGTTACTCATATCCTACCTGGTTGGCTAATGTCGGTGCCTGTACCAAAGAAGGATGGGAAGACCAGAGTGTGTGTTGATTACCGTATCTCAATAAGGCAAGCCCGAAGGACAACTTCCCACTTCCAAAACATCCATATATGATTGACAATTATGCCAAACATGAGATTGCTTCCTTTGTGGATTGTTACGCGGGCTATTACCAGTTTTTGATGGATGAAGAGGATGCGGAAAAGACAGCATTCACACACCTTTGGGACGTATTGTTACAGGGTCATGCCATTTGGATTTGAAGAACGCAAGGGGCAACGATAATGAGGGCAATGACTACCATATTCCATGACATGATACATCAGAAATCGAAGTCTATGTGGACGACGTGATCATAAAGCGAGGAAACAATATGACCATGTTATGGATTTGAGGAAATTCTTCCAGAGGACTCCGCAGGTACAACCTCAAGCTTAATCAGCAAAATGTTGCATTTGGAGTTCCATCAGGGAAGTTATTGCGGATTCGTGGTAAGTCGGCGCGGTATCGAATTAGAGACCCGTCTAAGATCAAAGCCATCCAAGGGCTACCACCACGCCAGGAACAAGAAAGATGTGATGAGTTTGCTTGGCAGGTTGAATTACACAGCAGGTTCATTGCCAGCTTACTACTACTTGTGAACCCATTTTTCAAGTTGCTAAAGAAAGATGCTGCGGTCAGCAGTACATGGACGCGATGAATGTTCATAGCAGCATTCGATAAGATCAAGAAGTATTTGGCTAGTCCGCACGTATTGGTCCCGCCAGAGCCAGGAAGCCCTTGATCCTTACCTAACTGTGTAGACAATTCGTTTGGTTGTGTACTGGGGCAGCATGACATCACAGGAAGGAAAGAGCAGGGCAATTTACTACCTCAGCAAGAAGTTCACATCATATGAGATAAAATACACCAACTCGAGAGGACGTGTTGTGCTTTAACCTGTGGTAGCGCAAAAGTTGAAACATTACTTGTCAAGCATTATACTACCTATCTCATCTCTCGGTTGGACCCATTGAAGTATATTTTTCAAAACCCATGCCCACGGGGGAGGCTGGCGAAATGGCAAATCCTGCTTTACGGAGTTGATATTGTCTACGTGACGCGGACCGCCATGAAAGCACAAGCATTGGCTGATCATCTAGCTGAGAATCCTGTTTGATGACAAATATGAGCCTTTGAAACATAAACTTCCGGACAAGGAGGTAATGCATGTTGAAGAATTAGAACAGGCCGAGAAGCCCGGATGGAAACTGTTTTCTTGATGGAGCTGCCAATGCCAAAGGTGTCGAAAATAGGAGCAGTACTGATTTTCTGAGACAGGGACAACATACCCTGTCACTGCTCAACTTCGTTTCTATTGCACCCAATAACATGGCTGAGTACGAAGCCTGTATCCTGGGACTGAGACTGGCTATAGACATGGGTGTCCAGGAAATCTTGGTCATGGTGACTCGGATCTTCTTGTACACCAGATTCAGGGAGATGGGAAACACGGGACTTGAAAGCTCTACCATACCGCAGTGCTTGCATGAACTTGTCAACGGTTTCAGTCAATAAGATTTCAAACACATTCCAAGGATGCCACAATGAGGTTGCTGACGCTTTGGCCACTTTGGCATCAAATGTTGCATCATCCGGACAAGGCTTACGTGGATCCGTTACATATTCAGGTTCGAGACCAGCACGCCTTGTAATGTGTGGAGGGAAGAGTTTGATGGTGAGCCTTGTTCATGACATAAAAGAATATCTCCGGATGGGGAGTATACCGACACAGGGCTATAAGGGATCAAAAGAGAGCAATTCAACGCTTGGCAGCGGATTTTCTTCAGGTGGAGGAGTGTTGTACAAAAAGAACGCCAGATCTTGGGTTATTGAGATGCATAGATGCCAGACAGGCTACAGTTATCATGGCTGAGGTACATGCGGGATTTTGGGCCTCCATATGAGTGGATATATATTTGGCAAAGAAGATCCTCCGAGCAGGGTATTATTGGCTTACTATGGAACGGGATTGCATCAGTTTCATGCGCAAATGTCATCAATGTCAGATACATGGAGATTTGATCTTCTCCGCCCTCTAAATTGCAGTCGGCACCATGGCCGTTCGTGCCTGGGGAATGGATGTTATTGGACCGATTGAGCCAGCAGCATCAAATGGGCATAGATTCATTTTGGTAGCTATTGATTATTTCACTAAAGCGGTGGAGGCAAAAAACCTCAAATCTGTGACTAAGAAGGCAGTTGTCGATTTCGTACATTCAAAATATTCATATGCCGGTTTGGGATCCCGAAGGTAATCATCACAGATAATGGTGCCAATCTCAATAGTCATTTGATGGCCGAGACATGTCAGCAGTTAAATCATTGCACCGCAATTCTACCCCATATCGCCCTAAAGCCAAATGGGGCGGTCAAAGCAAGCTAACAAGATATCAAGAAAATACTTCGGAAAAGGTCGAAGGGTCAAGGCAATGGCATGAAAAAACTACCTTTTGCCTTGTTAGGCGTATCGCACTACTGTCCGTACTTCAGTAGGAGCGACTCCTATTTCTTGGTGTATGGAACCGAAGCAGCAATACCCGCAGAAGTCGAAATCCCTCCCTCCGGATCATCGCTGAGGCAGAATTGAATGATGATGAATGGGTTAAAGCCCGCCTGGAACAGTTAAGTTTGATTGATGAGAAGAGATTGGCAGCAGTGTGTCACGTCAGTTTATACCAACAGAGAATGGCAAGAGCATATAACAAGAAGGTTCGTCCGCTAAGTTTGAAGTAGAGCAGTTGGTGCTGAGACGTATCCTACCTCATTGGGCTGAGGCAAAAGAAAGTTCGCCCCAAACTGGCAAGGGTCATTTGTTTGTAACCAGAGTGTTGTCCAATGCGGCTTTATATCTAACGGACGTAGAAGGGAAATGTGTAGAAATGGCTATCAATTCTGATGCAGTCAAGAGATATTATGTATGATTTCTTTATCTTTGTGTTACCTGATTGTATTTGGCATGTTTTGAGATTGAAATGACGAAGGCATTTTGTTCTGCATCTAAACACTTTAATCCTTTGTTACCCCTTTGAGCCTTACTTACTTTTTGCATCACCCTCTTTCGTAATCAATATAAGCTCGTAAGCCCGAGCAGGGACAAGAAAAAAAAAAGAAAAAAAAAGAAAAAAAGAAAAGAAAAGAAAAGAACAGCGAATAAAACAGAAAAATAAGAAAAAGCAAAGAAAAGAAGTGAAAGGAAAGAAAACAAAAGTGGGAAGAAAAGGAAAAGTATCGCAACAACGAACGTAGTTTTATGTTCTGAACTACGTCTGACTTGATCCCGAAAGAGTACGTAGGCAGCCTCACTGAGGTTCAGTCATAACAAAAAGAAAATCCAAATAATCCCCAGTGAAGGAAACTGGGGCAGAAGTTTATGTGTTTGGTTACAAAAGATATGATTCCGAAAGTTGTAATATTGAACCCACGTCTGAATTATTTTGAGCTTTTATACCTTTCTTTCTAAAACCCATCCAAAAGCCACATTACGGTCCAAAGAAAGACCTTTTGATCAATCTTAAGAAATGTCAATACAAGCAGGTAAAGTGATCTTTGTTGGAGACAACACTCTGGTGCCAGAAGGAAAATGATGAAATGAGAGAGTCTTATTGGTGAAAACCCTCACGGGCACCGTAAGGCGAAGTGAGTTTGAGAGATATTAAAAATGAGAGAGTCTTATTAGTGAAAACCCTCATGGGCACCATAAGGCGAAAATGAGTCTTCAGATGTGCAAACAAGGAAGTATGTGGTTGAAAGATGTTTGAAACATGGTGAAAGAAGCAAGGTTTGGGTTTTGTTAAAAGTCGGGCGTGAAAGTATGAGGCAGCAAATGTGGTGAGTAATAATTGATTGGTTGGACAGACTAGGTTGGGACCCAAAATGCATGGCACGATCAATGGAATCAGCCTTTCCGCTCAGATAAGTCCTGTCCTTTTCTCTTCATTACAGCTCATTCATTTTCAGAGTTTTTCTATCCTCAAAACCTTCGAGGTCATTGCATTTCATTTTCTTGAAATTTGTCTATAAGACGTTTCAGTGTCAGTTCTATTCAAAAAACAAAAGAAGGATGTCAAAGCTAACTACCAGCTTCCCAGTTGGGTGGCACAACAAGGTGGAGACATGTCAAAAGAGAGTAAAACATGAAGGACCAATAAAAATCAGTGGAATAATCAGATGTTTGCAAGGAAGAGGCAAGGTTCACAAGAAGGGAACAGGAACACCAAACAGCAAGATGAAGTAAAACATGTGGGTCATCGAGATCAGAGGATTGAAAGTTAACTGGGAAATCGTGGCAAGCCAAAGCAAATCCAGGAAGCAAGTCAGGGTGAAGTCGGAAGCGGGAGCATGGCCAACAAGAATGCCAGCAGCTAATCACCATTTTACATTAACAAAGTTTTCTTTGATTGAAACAGGGGCAGAAATTTTCTTTGTCGTTTATTTTGTTGCAATCATGCGCCCACCTGAAGAACAAGGGAATTCTTTTCAAGTTTAGCAATCAGGCGCCCACCTGAAGAACAAGGGAATACTTTCAATTTCAGCAATCAGGCGCCCACCTGAAGAACAAGGGAATACTTTTCAATTTTAGCAATCAGGCGCCCACCTGAAGAACAAGGGAATACTTTTCAATTTCAGCAATCAGGCGCCCACCTGAAGAACAAGGGAATACTTTTCAATTTCAGCAATCAGGCGCCCACCTGAAGAACAAGGGAATACTTTTCAATTTTAGCAATCAGGCGCCCACCTGAAGAACAAGGGAATACTTTTCAATTTCAGCAATCAGGCGCCCACCTGAAGAACAAGGGAATACTTTTCAATTTCAGCAATCAGGCACCCACTTGAAGAACAAGGGAATACTTTTCAATTTTAGCAATCAGGCGCCCACCTGAAGAACAAGGGAATACTTTTCAATTTTAGCAATCAGGCGCCCACCTGAAGAACAAGGGAATACTCTTCAATTTTAGCAATCAGGCGCCCACCTGAAGAACAAGGGAATACTTTTCAAATTCAGCAATCAGGCGCCCACCTGAAGAACAAGGGAATACTTTTCCATTTTAGCAATCAGGCGCCCACCTGAAGAACAAGGGAATACTTTTCAATTTCAGCAATCAGGCGCCCACCTGGAGAACAAGGGAATACATTTCGAGTTTAGAAGTCAGGCGCCCACCTGGAGAACAAGGGAATACTTTTCAAGTCCCACCTGGAAAGCGGACACATGTTTCAAATGGTAACAATCAAGCGTCATTCGGAGGCATGGCAGCAATATCGCCAATCACAATGCAGGACAACAACAGGAATACCATCGGAAGATCACAAGATACAGGTTCAAGGCAGCACAAGAACAAGTTAGAAGACATAGATAGGACCTTCCTGTAATTTGATCATAGCTTAGGCTAGCTTCTTTTATTTTAATACGGTGTAATGAGGAGGTCAGCAAGCAGTGGCAACAGCAACAGCAGAAAGTCACAGCTTTTGGTAGTCCCGGCTACCAAACCTTCCCGAACTACACTGACCTGATTCCTGTATAGCCCAGGATATGTAGGCAACCTCTGAAGCAGGGTGTGGTCAAGATTTTTCAAAAATGCTTCGCACGGAATATGCAAACGGGCAAAAATCGTTCATTTCTGCTCACTTGTCTTTGCACGAAAACTCTTCGTGTTTCCGGGCAAAGAGGGGCAGCTGTGAGCACATGATTTTTGCCCTAAGCAATAATTCCCAAAATTTCAAACAAAACAATTTTTCTAGTATTTTATAAATTTTTGTGAATTTTGTGGCATTCTTTGGTAATTGTTGCATTTTTATTTGTGCATTTTAATCCATATGAAAATACACAAAAAATATGCATTTTGCATTTAGGTTAATTTCATATTTTAGTATTAATTGATTTTAGAACAAATGTTAAGAAAATAACAAAAAGGGTCCATTTTGCATTTTTGGTATTAGTTTGCATTTCTCTTTAGGAATTATATAGGAAATATAATTGTTAGAGTCAATTTGTTTTTTTTGGTTTTATTTTAGCATTTTATTCGGAAAAATAAATAAATACAAAAATACAAAATAAAATACAAAAAAAAAGAAGCAAAATGAATAAATACAAATAAACAAACAGGCTGCTTTGAATTGGGCCGTAGTTAACAAATTCGGAGCCCAGGTGTTAAAACAAGCCCCATGCCAGCCCAAACCCGCGTCTAAACCGGTCCGTTTCCCCTACCCCACCAAACGACGCCGTTTAGGCACCCATTAATCCCAGCCGTTCATTTTCCCAATCCAACGGTCAAAATTGGTTACAGCATTTTAGATATAACTGTAATAATCATTCATAAAAAATAAAGACCAAAGTCCCCCCTTCCTCGTACCCCTGCAACCCTACCCCGTCTCCGCCGGCCGCCATGTCCCCACCACTGTTCCACCACATCCCCGCCGCTCGCCGCCGGCCGGAAATCGCCGCCGCCGGCGGCAATGCTCCGATCAACCCCAAAATAACACCCCGGCCTCTCCTGCTCGTCCTCTTCCCGTTCCTGCCCTTGGTTTCCCTTGAATCTCGCCGGAGTTCATCGAATATCCCGTTAAAGTTTTCCGGCCAAGTCGCCGGTTACGCCAAACGGTCCCAAATTAACACCATGGGACCGCCTTGACCTCCTCTACCCAACCCCCATAGCCACTTGTCTCGAATCCCTGCCAAACGTCTCAAATATCGAATCTAAATTTTCCGGCCACGACGCAACCCCGTCCAAACCACCCCAAATTAACACCACCTAACCACTTTTACCTCCTCTTTCAAACCCCCCAAGCCCCGTTCCTCGAATTTGTTCAGAATATCACGAATTTCAAATTCCGATCCCGGCAGAACCCTAATCCAAAATCTTTGTGATTTTTGGACCGTACGATCCCTAACCAGGTGTCTTCTCCGAAAACACGTGATTAGGGATGTTGCGTGTAAAAAATACTGAAAGATTCGAACGTCATTGGATAGCCGGGTCTTCTTTCAAATCTAGGTATTTCCCTAGTTTTTCCTTTTCTGTTTTTCTTCTGCGTGACTGTTATGCTATTTTGTTTATGATTAATTTTCTTAGGGTTTATGCTGATTTTAATCCATAAGTCGACCCTGTTCTTAGTGTTCTTTTTAGTTCGTATTAGGTTAGCCTTAATTCATGATACAATAAGTTGGATTGTGCCTTTGATTATTCCTGATTCCATGAGTTTCTGTCTCTGATTTTGGTTCTGGTATTTGGTTAATTTTGTTTTGTGATGTTAGTTTGATTTTGTTTCAAATCTGTTTTGATAATTGGGTTTGGCATTGATTGATTTACCATAGTCGAGCAGCTAGCTGATAGTTCAACTAGTGTTAGTGATCTTAGGTTGAATTCAAGGGTAGTTTAGACATTTAAGATTGGATAGCG
Source organism: Nicotiana attenuata (assembly GCF_001879085.1). Lineage (NCBI taxonomy): Eukaryota > Viridiplantae > Streptophyta > Magnoliopsida > Solanales > Solanaceae > Nicotiana > Nicotiana attenuata. The sequence goes on along the minus strand of NW_017672726.1, from coordinate 34,997 downwards.
CATGGTAGTTGAGACTAGAATCTCCTAGGACCTTCCAAAGTAGGATTTTAGTGTAACTTCAGTAATTTTAGTGGGTTAACTTGAGAAACAAGTCAGTAAAGAGGGGACTAAGCTGAAAATAAAATAGGGACTAAGAGGAAAACAGAAAATTGGGGGCTGCCCTTATCTTTGCCTATAAAAGGCAACCTCTAGTGCCTTGAATAACAAGTTTTGGATCAGCCATCTAAACCCCCCCCCCGCCCCCAAAAAACGTGTTACCAACGTTTTTTTTACAGATATGAAGTTTGAAACTCAAAAATTCAAAAACCCCAAAAAAAAAAAGGAAAACAACAGAAAATTCCACAAAAATTACTGTTCTATTAATATTCCTTAGATCGATTGCAAGTTCAGCTGTTAATTCGAGTCCTAGCTTAGAGAAAAATGATTTGAAGAGTGTGTGTACTGGTTGTTGAAGTTACGGAGATCGTACTGGTTGATTTCGAATTTATTTGGGGTTTGTTCAAGTTATTTTGGGTGTTTACTGTTGCTGCTCTTCTACAATTAATTTTGGGCTGTGTTTGAGTTCATTACTGGTTGAAACTGGTTTCGTTGTTACTTATGGAATTCTGGTAGCTGTTGCCTATTGCCTACTACTGCTGATTCCTCATTTCCTTATTTTTGACACATTTCCAGGTATGTCCTTGGCCTCCAGTAGTATGTAATGCCTGGAACAGCATGTTTGAAGATACATAGTGGATTCTGGATCATTGCTGCATGAGCTTCCTGTTGTTTTTCCTCTAATTCAGATGTCTATGTGATGGACTGATTTGAATACTGTTTTACTTGTAGCGACACGACTATAGATTGGTTTGTAATTGGACTCTATGGACTTTCCTTTTATTTGTTAGCAGTAGCCTAGTCTATTTCGACTCTTAATTCTACGCTAGTTTAGGGATCTAAAGTACTGATGAAAAGCAAACTTAAAACTGAGCAGGTGCTGTTTTGATTCTAATAAGTAGGCCAATAATTTTATGTTCTAGTACTAATCCTATCGATCTGGTTCTGAAAAGTAAGGCAAATAACCCTTCAATATAGTAAGGCTCCTGGATTTGGTGTTGACTGTTTTAGCTTATCAATAAAATGAGATTTCAAAACAATTAGTTGATTAACTCGCTATTTTACTGCTATTAGATACGTGAGTTGGATCATTTAGCCTCTAGTTTATGCTTCACTTCCTGAACTGGATTACCACTGCTAATGAAATTGACCCAAGTAGTAGGTCGAGTTTCAAATTGGTTAATAATGGTGCCTGGACTGCCCAGGCCGCAGATCTGGGCTTAATTCGGCTCAATTACACTAAACATTGCCCAGAAGAGCGCCTGACCCACTGCAGGTCATCTAATTCCATTAAAATAAAGGCTGGTGTATACATGGGCCAAAACCCCAGTTTTAATTGTTTTCTTTTTATACTGGGTTCGTTTGGAAGCCCAAAGCTTTGAACGTTTGATTTAAATACAGCTGAAACGGCGTTTTAAATAAATAGGGACAATACTCAATAGAAAATCGTAGTTCTTTAGGTTGGCCTTAAAATAATTTGAGGTGCGCCGCGCCAAATAAAATCACAAATCGCGTGGCCCTCTTTATATGTTCACATTAAATATTCTAGGGACATGCCATTTAGCGAGTTTCATGGCTTCCCACAAAGTTAATAATGCGCTAATTGATGTAGGTCCGGCATTTAATAATATTACCTTCCTAAACTCGGGTGCACATTTATGTGACCCAAATCCAAATCCCAATGAAGTCGAAATGTGTTAACAATCACGGGTGCACTGGTGCGACGTGGTTTGAGGCGCATTTTCACGACATTGCAATTCTTGTTAAAAATAGAAATAAAAGCGGTTTACTAACAAAAGCACATAAGCTAGAACATGTTTTGAAATCAGATAAAAGCAAATGCAACAGTTGAGCGACCGTGCTAGAACCACGGAACCCGGGAATGCCTAACACCTTCTCCCGGGTTAATAGAATTCCTTACTCAGATATTTGGTTCGCGGACTGANAAAAACATAAAAAAAAATTACAAAAACTAAGCATCATCAGAACAGTAATCTTCAATTTCTCGATATATCTCATCATCATCCGAATCTGAGATAAATATAGGATACTCGGGCAAAAGACCACAAAGTCCAATGAGATCACACTTCAACTTGTTGAATTCATCACGCAACTGACTTTGTTCAACTATTACTCTGTCCATAACATAAGGAAGACTCTTCAAGCTGTTTTGCAGCTTGGCATAGTCGTCCTAGATGGGAAACTTAAAACAATCAAACTGCTGGACAACCTTGTCAAACGAGGTTGAATAACCTTCACAACAACGGGGAGTAGGGGTGTTCGTCGGTCGGTACGGTACGGTATTTAGATATTTCGGTTCGGTATTTTCGATATTCGGTTTCTTAAAATCCTATATCAATACCGTACCTAATTAAATTCGGTATGGTTCGGTTTTTCTCCTTTCGGTTTCGGTTTATTCGGTTCGGTAATTCCGGTTTATTCGGTTTGAATACCTAACTAGTGCATAGAGCCATAGACTATAATATTCTTAATTAAAGTGCTCAAAAATACAAAACTGAAAATGTTTGTTGACAAAAAATTAGTCCAAAACTAACAAATATCGATCCAAATAGAGAAAAGTGTACATAAAAGAATATTTGATCATTAGAAATGTCTTGTTACTTGTTTAGAGTTAATTGATGAACTTAGAGAATAAAGGAAAGTAAAATTTAGATTTTTTATATTTATATTATAATTGATAATATATGTTTTGTGTAATATAATATATATTTCGGTACGGTATCGGTATTTCGGTTTTTTATTTTTAAAAAACCAAATACCATACCTAATACCATTTTTTTGAAAAACTTAAACCAAATACCATACCAAATACCAAAATACCGTATACCAAATACCAAAATTTTCGGTTTCGGTACGGTAACTCGGTATTTACCAAATTATGCACAGCCCTAACGGGGAGAGCAGCTCCTCCCGAGTCTGGGACGTCCGTCGCACGCGTTCTCACCATCTGTGAGAGAATAAAAGAAAGAAACTTAGCATACCATCAACTGCACGATAGAATATAATAAGGAGTAGTTTCCTAAAACCCTATAGCCTTCGAAGATAAGTACGGACGTCTCCGTACCAATCAGCAAGACTCTATTAGGCCTGCCCATCACTTGTGAGACCTATGTAAACCTAGTGCTCTGATACCATTTTGTCATGACCCAACTCCATGTCAGGCCGTGATGGCGTCTGACACCGTTGCTAGACAAGACAACGGTAAACAACTTAGTGGTTTCCCATTTTTATTAAGCAATCCCAACATCTAACTTTTCTTGAATTTAAAGCATTTGATAAATAACGGATTTTTAAGGCCAAAAAAAACAGAAACAACTAAAAGAAATCATAACTATAGAAATACAACCCAAAAATCAAAGTCTACTAATATGTGTCAAGATCTAGTGTCACAAGTGTGTGAGCAACTAGTAGAATATACAAAAGATGACTATCCAACCGTCTGAAATAGAATAGACAGATACAAGCAAAAGAGAAACTCCGGCATGCTACTGGACGGCTTGGAAGTGGGGGGGAGCTCACCGTGAAGTCTCAGTCCAAGATCAAGTATACGCGCCGGGCGAGTAACTAGATGCACCAGCCTCAGATCCTGTAAAAGTAAGTGGAGAAGCATAGTATGAGTACATAAATAATATGTACCCAGTAAGTATTCAGTCTAACCTCGAAGAAGTAGTGACGAGAGGTCGACTTGACACTCACTAGGGCTAACAATAATATATTAAAATGTTATGCTAAGCATGGATATCATGAATAAAACTGACAGTTCAATAACAGGAAGTGATAAGTTCCTCTTTCACAAATATAATTTCAATTTCAGTCATATCATTTAACAACTTACATTTCAGGCATTTAAGCAGTATAAATCACGTAGAGTTCCAAATAATTAACATGTGCAATTATGCCGAGGTTGTACGGCCCGGTCCAACATAATATTAAACTGTGCACTGTCAGAGGGTCGAACGACGCGAACCATAGATGCATCTATTTACTATCGAGGCGCTCGGCCCAATCCACAAATAACAGTTATTTTAAGAAACTACAAGTCTCTCATACAAACCTTCAAGTAAGTGAATTTAACCTTATACAGTTCTTTTTACAAATTCCTAACATGGCTTAAGTGATTACATTAGAATGTAAGGACGCAAACATTCCAATTATAGCATGATACGGATCCTAAACTACCCGGACTATAGCATACTAGTAGTTACGTATGGACTCTCGTCACCTCGTACGTACGTAGCCCCCACAAATAGGTACAAACGTTTATTTAATTCACCTATGGGGTTAATTCCCTCTTACAAGGTTAGAAAGGAAACTTACCTCATCTCAAAGCCTACTTCCCAATTCAAGAATGCGCTCAAATCTCCAAATTCGATGCCAAATGACTCAAGACTAATCAAACATTACATAAACTAATCAATTTATGCTCAAAAGTTCATATTTCTACTATTAAAGTGATTACCCAACCCAAATTGCAAGATTCCTAAAATTCACCCCTAGGCCCACATGCTCGGATTCCGGAAATTTTCAAAGAAAGTTGTTACCCATAACTTTAGAAACATAAATATATAATTTTTACTAAATTCCATAACAAATTTCGTGGTTAAATCTCATTTTTATCAAAAACCTAGGTTTTCACCTAAACCCGTGATTTGCACTAATTTACATGTTATAATCTATCCAGAAACTATGTATTTAACTCACATTGTGTAGAAATTACTTACCTCAAAGTGCTAAGTGAAATTCCCTCTCTAAGAGCTCCAAGAATTGCCCAACAATGGAAGAAATGAGCTAAAATAACCTAAGTCCCATTTTAAAAAAGTTCCAGCCCTGGTCTGCCTTCTTCGCGATAGCAGAAGAGGCCTCGCGATCGCGAAGGCAAACGGCCCAGGCCCAAGAAAATTTACCCATCGCGAACGTGACAAGATCCTCGCGAACGCGGAGGCTCGCTTGGACTACCATACGCGAGGACTTCTTCGCGAACGCGAAGAATGAACAACGGCCACCCAGCTCAGCCTCCTCTACACGAACACGGGCCAAGTCACGCGAACGCAAAGGCTACAAGAGCTAGACCTCCGCGAACGCGATCTTGCGCATGCGAACGCGAAGGGTAAAAGCTCCCCAGTCCACAGTACCCCAAATCCTTCATCGTGAACGCGAGGGACTGACCGCGTTCGTGAAGAAGGAAACCAGAAGAAGAAATCTGGTGTGTTTCAACTCAACTCCGGGCGGTCTGAAACGCACCCAAACCCCTCGGGACCCCATCCAACTACTCCAACAAGTCTATAAACATAATATGAACTTGCTCGAACTCTCGAAATGCATAAAAAACAACAAAACCAAGAATCACCCCCAAAACTAAATTGAATCAAACTTTGAACTTCAAGTTTCTAAATCGCTCCGAACGCATCAAATCATACTTAGACAACTCAGATTGACACCAAATTTTGTGCGCAAGTCTTAAATGACATTACGAAAATATTCCCAGTCTCGAAATTCCATTTGGACCTCGATATGACCAAAACCTACTCCAAACCAAATTTAAAGAACTTCAAAAACCTTCAAGAACCAACTTTCACTATTAGGCACCGAAACGCTCCCAGGTCACCCAAAATTTGATCCGAACATATGCCCAAGTCTGAAATCATCATACGAGCCTATTAGAACCGTCAAATCCCGATTCCAAGGTTGTTTACTCAAAATGTTGACCAAAGTCAAACTTGGCCTTTTAAGCCAACCTTAAGGAACCAAGTGTTCCGATTTCAACTCAAACTCTTCCAAATCCCGAACCAACCATCCCCGCAAGTCATAAATCAGTAAAAAGAATTACAGGAAGTCTCATTTAGGGGAATGGGGTTCTAAAAGAAAAACGACCGGTCGGGTCACTACTGTGCTTAAGTTTTTTCCTGCATTAAACAGCTTTTCATGAGCTTTTTTTTTTTGAAAACTTCAGTATAAACAAGCTGAAGTTTTTTAGTTCATTTTCTAAGACTTCAACACTAAAATATGCTAAAGTTTTTTCCTGCATTCAACAGTTTTGTCATGAGTTTTTCCGAAACTTCAGCAGAAAATGCTGAAGCTGTTTAGTTTATTTTTAAACTTCAGGAATAACGTGGTGAAGTTTTTCTTCTACACTATGTAATTTCTATTGCATGCTGAAGTTAAATTTAGTTTATTTGCAAAAAGTTCATACAAAAATAGCTTTTTCATGAGCTTTTTTTTAAAAAAAACTTCAGTATAAACAAGCTGAAGTATTCTAGTACATTTGCTAAAATTTCAGCTTAAACGTGCTTAAGTTTTTCTCCTGCAGTATACGATTTTCTGAAGTTTTGATGGTTAGCAATGAGTTTCCCATAAAAACTTCAGAACAAATGCGAAAGTTATTTAGTTCATGTGCTAAAACTTCATACTGAACGTGCTGAAGTTTTCTTGTTCATTTCCTAACACTTCACACTAAACATGAACAAGTTAAAACTTCATGCTAATATGCTAAATATGCTAATGAACTTTTTGTCCTACAGTCGACAATTTTTATCCAAAACTTCAGCCTAAACAAGAAGAAGTTGTTGAGTTAATGCTGAAGTTTAGCATGATAAAAGAGACAAAAGTATTTGATAGAATCCAAGACAACTAAAAGACTAATTAAGGCGAATAGAACAAAAATTTAAAAGACAGACATCACATAATTCACAAAAATTAATGTATATTCACAAATATAATTTTGTTTTCACTTACATCCTTGAAAAAAAAGAAACAAATTATTTTTCTTTTACAAGTTATTCTCTATCGAAAAAATTCACATAGAGTGTCTTCATATTCTCCATAGTCATGTCCTAGTTGCTCTTTTGGAGTTTCATAACCGCTATCTTGTTTCCACTTTTCATGAGCCCAAAGATTTGCAGTCAATTGTTTCCTGAATGTCAATGCCTAACTTTGATTGAATTTGAAGACATCTTCTTGCTTCAACCGCATATCAAGGAACTTAAGAGAAAATATACCACAATCAACACTACAAAAAGAACATGAAAAAGAATTGAAGAATAGTTAACACAAGAAGAAAAAACAATAAACATATGATGTATGGTAAACATATGCCAAACACGTACTTGTTATCCTATAGGGGTGTGTTCATCCACTTAATTGCAAATTTTTCCACAAGATTTTCCCCATAAATTTTATTGTGTGTGCCAAAGTCCAAGCATTTGAGACAGTGTGGGATCAACCGAGCATACTTTTGGACATGTTCAACCGCACACTCATATATGCTGTATTGCTCATGGAATCATACACATATATAGTTTTATCTTTAAAGTGCAGAATTCCAAAAATATAGTGCGTAGATCTCTGGCCCGACCTTGGCTTAAGTCGAAATGGAAAGAATACTTTTTTGGCAGATGCCCATGTGATACCACATGAAAGGTCAATGCCTCTTACTGTCACGACCCAGTTTCTCCCACCGTGAACTGTCATGACAGCACCTAGTCTCTACGACTAGGTAAGCCTAATATTGCGGAAATGAAATAAAAACACAAGGATAATAGCTAACAGATATAGTTATTAAGCAGAAATGGTGCCGATCGGCATATACAATAATCATCTTTCCCAAAACCCAGAATATCGCCAGTCACAAGCTTCTAAGAGTTTCTAACTGCTCTATTCATTAATGTCTGAAGAAAACAAGGGGAAAATTAACACAAGGGATAGAAGGGGACTCCGAGGTCTGCAGACGCGGGCAGATATACTTTGTAGTCTCCTGAAGCAGCAACCACGCAGCTAGACTCGAGGCTGATAGCTAGTACCTAGATCTGCACACGGAAAACATGTGCAGGAAAGGGCATGAGTACACCACAACAGTACCCAATAAATGCCAAGCCTAACCTCGGTCGAGTAGTGACGAGATCAGGTCAGGGCCTTACTGGTATAAATATAATGAAATAAGACAGAAATAAATATTACAGTAAAATAAGTATGGAAATCTAACAAGAATAGAATTCAATGAAAGCTAATAGCTTAGAATACAGTTATAGAAATAGGGGATCTCCCGGGATACCGTCCCGTAGTCCCAAACGTAAATGTGCAGGGGGATCTCCCGAAATACCGTTCCGTTGTCCCAAAGTAAATATACAGTGCTGGGGGATCTCCCGGAATACCTTTCCATAGTCCCAAAGTAAATATGCAGCTCAACCAATATAAACAACAATTACAGCAAGGAGACCTACAGTTTAGGCTAAGTTCACATCAAAGAAAACATGTAATTTCACTAAGCATGCTACACAGAGTTCAAATAGGCATTTAAAACACGTAGGCATGCTTTTATAATCCAAACAAGGTAGTCACATATGCTATTGTAGTTCAAACAAGGAGAAAACAGGTTATGACTTAGTAAAAAATGGAGTTTTACAACAAGTAGCCCGTGTACGTACTCGTCACCTCACGTACACGTCGCTCATATATCAAACAATATCAAATCGTAAGGTGAGTTCCCCCACACAAGGTTAGGCAAGCCACTTACCTCGAATCAAGCTCAAATTAATCTGAAACAATGCTCTTTCCACAAATATCCGGCTTCGGATGGCCCAAATCAAGCCAAATCAATTACATAACGTAAATAGAACTACAAGCAACTAATCTAGCTAATGAAATCGAAGCTAAGGCAAGAAAACACAAAAACGCCCAAAAAGTCTCCCCGGGCCTGTCACACCTCCTTTTTTACCTACACCCCGAAAGGGGTATATAAGGGAGTTTTTTCAAATTTAAGTGACAATCGAAACGGGATTATTTATTTATTGAATTCAGAGTCGCCACTTTGGATAATTTTATGGTGTCCCAAGTCACCGGTTCAAATCCCGAATCGAGGAAAAGATTGACTCTGTATTACAGTCCGCGAACCAGAAATCCGGGTAAGGAATTCTATTAACCCGGGAGAAGGTGTTAGGCATTCCCGAGTTCCGTGGTTTTAGCACGGTCGCTCAACTGTTATAATTGGCCTATTATCTGATTTTAATACATGTTTTAGCCTATGGTGCAATTTTAAACTTTTAACCGCGTTTATTCATTTTTTAAAGAAAATTGCAACGTCATTTAAAATATGTCTTGTACCACGTCTCATAAATGCGCCCGCGGTCCGTAACACATTTTATATAACATTGATGTGCACCCGAGTTTAGAAAGGTAATATTATTAAAATAATGCGCCTAAAGCAACTACGCGTTTTTAACTTTGCGAGGGCCATGAAAATTCAACTAAATGGCACGCCTCGATTTCTAAATTGATGAATGAGAATATTAAATTCACGTACCAAAATATTTCAGAAAGGATTTCCAAATTTACTCCTAAACTTTGATTCATAATTTTAAAAAAAAATCTCCTCTGTGCTACTTCAAGCTTGAGCTACGTTAGTCAAAAATGAAAATACGTGAGGTTTGCTAACTGCTTTCGTCCCTTTTTATGTACTCAATTTTGCAGGTGGTGAAATTTAACAAAAAGACAAACTTTACAAATATTTATATGACTATATCTCATTACATCAATAAAAAAGTTTATAAAATACTCTAAATAGATAAATATTATTTTTTATAGTCAAACGATAAGTGTCGAACTTTTATACAGTACATTCGATGGTTACTCGTATTTTACACAAAGTAGCACTGATCCACAAATCTCAATAAGAGCATGTTTGGAAAGTCACCTTGGAATTAGATTTGGATGTAATTGGGTATAATTACACAGTTTGGCATGTTTGTTTGGCCAAGTAATTACTTGGTCAGTATGGAATTGGGAGTAATTGGAGGAGTGTAATTACACTCTCCAATTCTCAAGGGGAAGGTGAGAATTGGTGGTAATTACACTGTGTAATTACAAGGTTGCTTTTTAGTTTCTTTCCTTTTGTTTTCATTTTAATTTATTTTCTTTATAACTTTTTATTTTTATTTTTTTAATTTTTTAATTTTTTAATTTTATTTTTACTTTTTAATTTCTTTTGAAATTTTAAAATATATTTTCTTTGTACATTATTTATCTTTTATTTCTCTATCTTTACTTCTTGTGATTTCATTTAATTGCTTATATTTTATTTTTTATTTATTTTATTATTCTATTTTTTGAAACTACACCTCCTAATATTAGAAATAATGAGTCATTAATAAACTTGGCATATGATGAGTGATGCAATTAAAGTGGAACTTCGTTGTTAAATGTGGTTATAAACTTATCATGTTTCCTATCTTAAGTTGCAGTGGGACTTACTATTATTATGTTGGAATTTGACATAAGTTAAACTATTTTATTTTTTTGAATTTTTGAAAGTGTATTATATTCATGGTTCCAATTTACTTGTTTTGTAGTATTAACTCACATTGCATGTTGTTCATTTTTTAGTTAGAATTGGTAGATTAGTTTTGTCAAACATTTGAATAATGTTTTGACACTATATTTATAAATATTAATTTATTTTATCAAATATAAATTCCATGATGTTCTTACAAAACATATATTTTTTTTAGTTTTTGTAAGTATCTAAACTAAATATTATTAATTTAAAATATATATGAAAATTATTTTAACAATATTAGTTATAAATATATGATTATTAATTAATGTATATTCACGAAAAAATATACATCTTAAATACCAAATATATTATCATTTATACTTATAAAATCTTATAGGTATATATTTATTATATTAATTTTTATTTTTGATAATTATTTAATTTAAAATTTAATCTAACTGTGTAATTATACTTGTGCAATCAAACAATAAAGTTGTAATTACACTGTAATTATATTATGACAAACAAATAAGCTATCGTAATTATACAACTGTGTAATTACTAGACTGTGTAATTACTACCCTAGTAATTACACCAATTCCAATTACAAGGTGGCTTTCCAAACAGACTCTAAACAAACATAATTAAATAGAAGGCTAATATCATTCTTATCACCACCATTAACACAATAAATAAGAGAAGGATAAGGATTGAACCTCAATTTCTTACAACTATATTCTGTGTTTGAACGTGCAAAGAAGGTCAGCGTGGTAAACCAACCAGCAAACTCGTAAAAGAAAAACAACAGGTGCAAATCGACCGGAAACCACGGACGGAAACTCAAATCGGCAACTTCACGATTGAACACAGGCCTCACATGTACTGGAAATAAGCTGACGGAAAACATGTACATTGGGTCAGATCTGTCATCCTCGTCGCAGCAGCAATAGAGAAAACGGATAGACGAGGGAGGAAGGAGAACAATAGCCGTCGCCGGAGCTCCGTTTGGTTGCTGCTGTAGGTTATGAGTGTGTTTCGCTGGTTTTGGAATGGAGAAGGAGAGGATCGCTGGAGGTGAGGTGGGTTTTTTTTTGGTTCTTGCGGCTGTTGAAGCTCGGAGAATTGCTGCAGTTTTCTTCAGATTTTTGAAGAAGAAGAGAAAACCGATGGGGGGAGGGGGTCCCTGATGTAAAGCTGCGCTGCTCCTCCCCTTTTCAGTGTATTTTTTTTATTCCCCCCCCCCCCCCNCTAATCCTAATTAATTAAACTAAACATGAAACTATTTTTGCGTTTTCGAAATTATATAAAGATAAAAATAAGGTACTATTTTAGTATTTTTTTTTAAAAATTTATGAAAAATACATAAACTAAAATATTTTTTGTAATTTTCATTTTTCTTGTAATAAAATAAAGTAAAAGAGTCAAAATGAGTTGAAATAGCTATATTAAGCCTAAATTAAGTATTTACGTGCTAAAATGTAAAAAATCTTGGGGATGGTCAAAAATCACATGTCTACAGCTGCCCCTCTTTGACTGGAAACGCAAAGCGTTTTCGGACAAAGAACGACTAGACAGGTATTTTGACCCGACCCTTATTTAGGGAGACCAAAACTAAGAGAAAGGGGAATGTGACCGAGCCCTGGTATCTGAGCTCCTACATATCTGTCACGACCCAATTCCCAACCCGGTCGTGATGGCGCCTCTCGTGAAGACAAGGCCAGCCAACAGAACAACAACGCCTCTTTCAAAAATTTTTAAACATAAATGATTAGATAAATACAACTTAATGACAATAACAATCGATATATATACGACCCAACACAGCCCGACCGGGGTGTCACAAGTCACGAGCATCTAAGGAAGTCTGAACACGACCATAGGGTCAATAATATACAGAATAAAGTTTAGAATCAAAAGACGAAGTCCGGTGCCGCGAACGCCGGCGATCACCTTGCTTAGCTACGATAGCAAATCCTCAACCAGCTCAAACCCGCTACCGGGTAACCAATACCTGCATCTGCACGCGAGATGCAGGGAGTAAGGTGAGTACTCCAACTCAGTGAGTAATAAAGGTAAATAATAACTGAGCAGCAAGAAATCACGAAAAGCACTCCATAATGCTATATAGAACAGTGCTAACCTTTGAGAAAACAGTAAAACCGTGAAATCCTTTAGAAAATCTATCTGGGCTCAGTTAAAACCTCTTTTGAAAATGTCTTTTTCAACAGTTAAGCAAATGAATGCGAAACAGATAGTGCAAGTCAGCACATAAGTCAGCCCCTCGGGCACAACACTCCATCAACAAATAACACCAGGGTATCAGTTAAGCAGTGCAAGAAGTAGCATAGAAGCCAATGAAATGCGAGTGTTGAATGTCATGACACGTAATACAAACAGGAACCAATGCATGAGTGCAATGCAATGTATATGACCGCTGCGGCGTGCAGCCCGAGCCATCCATATTTAACGTCGACGACGCTCACTGGGGGTGTGTACAGACTCCGGAGGGGCTCCTACAGCCCAAGCGCAATATCAAGCCATCTCGTGGCATCAACCAGGCCCTCGGCCTCAAAATCAATGTAACACCGCTGCGGCGTGCAGCCCGAGCCATCCATAGTCCAGAAATGCACATGTAACACTACTGCGGCGCGCAGCCCGATCCATGCTCAGTCCAGAAATGCACATAAGCCACTTGGGCAATACAACATGGTAGTTCTCAGCTCAAAACGTCAATAAAATATTGTTTCAGTTTTCAAATCTTAGAAAAACGGCTGAGTTTGCAAAAGAGTATTAAAACCTTGGACCGAGATCAAATAATATGCAAAGTAATGCGAAAACAGTGATAGCAATCCCTGAAGGATTCACATAGTTGGCACGAAGCCCAAACATGGCAATCAGCCCAAATTATGATGATAATAGAGTTTCAGTCAAATACGTAGTAATTTATCAATCGGGACGGACCAAGTCATAATCCCCAACGGTGCTCTACCCCACGCTCGCTATCCGGCGTGCAAGTCACCTCAATACAGCACTATGATGTGCAAATCCGGGGTTTCAAACCCTCAGGATATCATTTACAATCATTACTCACCTTGAACCGGTGAAATCTCTAGCTCGCGACGCCTTTGCCCCTCAAATCGACCTCCACGCGCGTCGAATCTAACCAAAATCAGAGCGAATACATCACAATATGCTAAGGGAACAATACCCAATCGAAAACAATCGAAAAATAGCAAAGATCTTGAAACTAGCAAAACCCGAGCCCCGGGCCCACTTCTCGAAAAATTACAAAATTCACATCATCGGATTCCTTATCTCGCCACGAGTCTAACCATACAAAAATTATCCAATTCCCATAACATTTCGACCCTCAAATCCATGATTCTATCCAAGAGGGTTTTCTAGACTTTCCAACAAAATTCGCGGATTAAACACCAAAACTAGTGATAGATTCAAGTTATACAACCAAAATTGAGTTAAGAATACTTACCCCGTTGTTCTCTCCAAAAATCTCCCGAAAAATCGCCTTATCCGAGCTCCAAATCGTCAAAAATGGCAAATGGGACGAAGTTTGGACTTTATTCTGCTGCCCAGGGATTTGTTCTTCGCGTTCGCGGTCCTCCTCTCGCGTTCGCGAAGAACAAAGTTCTAAAAATTCATTTTCCAAACTCTGCTCGGACAGCCTCTAGTGTAATAGTCATAACTTTTTACACACAACTCCAAATGACTATTATAATATGTTTCTGGAAACTAGATTCAAAGTACTACAACTTTCGATTTTGAATCATCTCCAAATTCATTGTAGATTGAGAGAGACGAGCCTCCAAAGTAAGACCTGCGCAACAGAATTGCCTCTTCTTCGCGAACGCGAGGCTCTCTTCGCGAACGCGAAGAACAAAACCCCAGAAGCCAAATCCTTCTTCGCGAACGCGAGGGGACCCTCGCGAACGCGAAGAACAATACCAGATACCACCTTCAGCCATTGCAAAACAGCCCGAAATGATCCGAAACTACCCCGAAACACACCCGAGGCCCTCGGGACCTCAACCAAACACGCTAACATATCCCATAACATTATTCAAACTTGTTCCAACCTTCGGAATGCTCAAAACAACATTAAAACACCAAATTTGCATCGGATTCAAGCCTAACAATTTTAAGAACTTCCAGATTCCATTTTTGATCAAAAACCCAACCAAACCACGTCCGAATGACATAAAATTTTGCAGACAAGTCCAAAATAACATAACGAAGCTATAGCAACTCTCGGAATTCCATTCCGACCCTCGGATCAAAATCTCACCTATCAACCGGAATTCGCCAAAATACTGACTTCGCTAATTCAAGCCTAATTCTACACCGGACCTCCAAAATCAATTCTGATCACACTCCTAAGTCACAAATCACCTCCAGAAGCTAACCGAATCACCGGAAATCACCTCCGAGCCCTCTAACTCATAAGTCAACGTCTGCTTGACTTTTTCCAACTTAAGCCTTCCTTAAAGAGACTAAGTGTCTCATTTCTTATCAAAACCAATCCAAATCAACTCTAACACACCAAATACCGATAACGAAACATGAAGAAGCATAAAATGGGGGAAACGAAATGGTAACTCATGAGACGACGGGTCGGGTCGTCACATCCTCCCCAACTTAAACCAATGCTCGTCCTCAGCGTACCCAGAGTTGTACTAGAAGCCGACCAATAGCTGAATGACCTTACCAAGCATATACCCGGGGTGATCCCACGTCACCCTATCTCGCATAGGCCCGATAACACGACATAGCTGAAATTCCATAATCCATCTAGACCATAAACCGTAGAACCGCATTGCACTTTCCGAAATCATACACAAGATCAGAACCTCACCTCTATACTCAGAATAAGCCCGAACCAGCTGTAATGACCCATACCTGCAACCTCAGGTGCAATCACATGATATACTACATAACCCAAATACTCGAAACGATAACTTCTATCCATAGCAGTTGCCCACAACACCAGAATACCGGTAGGAAACTTCTTATTAGCTAAAGTCTTATTCCAACACTTTCATATACTGCCAACGATAAATGAAACACGCGATAAACCGTAACCATTTTCTCAGATCAACCATTCATGAAATCCCTTCCCTTTGACTATTACCACAACAGATTTCCGAGCCGAACCTCGATATTATCCTTCTAACAAACTGAAATCAAATCTGTTCGTATTCTTTAGTGACTCCACGATCACCTCGAATCCAACACACCACTCTGGTGATATGACACCTCAACACAGGCCTAAAGCACAACTTGCATAATACCCGCACCAATGAGGAACGGTCTGAACATACTCAAATCATGACAAATGACTCAATGAAAAAGTTGTACCTCAAGCTCATCAGTATCATTACAACACAAGGCTGAGACCCTGTCTCACATCATAGAAATAGAACAGCTGAATCTACCTCGAAAGGTCATAACTCCACGTGGCCTCGCCACAATGCGCGATCCAATCCAAACACTGTTACACATGAAACACCTCAAGTCGCTATGCTCAAAACCGACAGCCACGCACAATTTGATGCCTGAAACCAAAGCAATTCATTACACCCACGGTGAAACAAATAACATACGACACGCAACCCGATAGTCCATAACCGATACTCCATTTACTGATCAACACCCAATTACTCTTCCCGCTCGACTTCCTCTATGAATCCCCAATAGAACCGCACCACATGTGCCCATATCAAACATATCATAACGTCTCACAGCACAGAAAAGCAACTCATAGATCTCCCCAGATCACTAGCAAGTTCAATAACGATCGAGTCAACCTACCCCTCAACAACACAATTCGGGGCCAACCGAGCCAACTCAAGCTAAACACGTATCCAATCAGCTTACCAAGGACCTCATTACCAAGAAGCCTGAAGCTGCTCCTTCCACTACTATAACTCCTGCCAGAGCCGTACGATACAGTGCCCGGCACCAAATCAATATCGAAATCCACAACCTCGCCCGGCGACATGCCTGGCCACAAGAACGCATCCGAAAAGAGTCCCTTAATACTGGAACTAAATCAATGGTAGAAACCTCTGCATTGACATTCGCCACGAAGGCCCAATTAAGAAAACCAATCCTTCCCAGCCGTCCGCTAGTCTTCGGAATACAAACCACTCTGCTAGAACATAATCCGATGCACCTCGCCATGCAACCTGTGGCATTTTCCGACATAGCCCATAGCACAATAGTCTAGAATAACCCAACATTGAGACAACCAGTCTACACCCCAATATCGTATCCAAAATCTAATATACCAAGCAAAGAAAGATCCACCCGAGCCTCCAAATCCCAATAGCCGCTAACGGTACCAATACACACGATCCACAACCACTACATAGCCTAAACATGAGAACTCCCAGTCTCCAACTCCATATAGCACATGAATCACTGTACCTGATCCCAGATTCCGCCGTATGAATACATATTACATCTCAAGTACCCAATCATTCCACGAAAGATATTCTTAAAATTCCCCTGTGCCATCAAACAACTCAGACATCAGCAGTCGATCTAACAAGAAAGCTCTGCAATACTACCAAAGTATCATCAGTTAAGTCACATTACCCCTTTCCGAGACAAATACTCTCGTCAAATCACTTCCAATTAGCAGTATTATTTCCTTCGTTATCTGATGCTACTCTTTACTTAAGAGTTTTATGAACTTCTTTTCAGAACTGAACTGTAACTCACCTAGCCAACAACTTCCACTGATCCCATTTGGAAGAAAATCATTACGCATTCCATGCTTCGCATGCCCATAGAAGATATATACATCTCCAAACCACGGTGAAACCTAACAAGAATTCTTCCCCAATTCCATTTGCACAAGCTAAACTGTCAGGACTGAATCCTTCTAACTAGACCAGACTAGACAAGCTGTCAGCACTCAAGAGCTTTGCTGCACAATACCTATAAGGGCTCATTACCTCGAACACATACAAAGAAATTAATCATATCCTTACCATACCGATTCGGTCCACTATCAAGCTATTCCATCTATCTGATTTCCTTTGTGATTCATCATCCACTTGACATTCCTTCTTGCTGTAGCACCACAACGCCTCAACCCAGGCTTACCACACGAGACCCAAGCACGAGACCACACTGTCTAAGACACATAAGCCACTGAATACTCGCTCAAATGTTCCCAGAAACACCACATTCCAAAATAATCTACTATGAAGAACTTCCTGCGAATCTAAATTCGTTATTTATTCTCCTGATACTGATGCATAGAATCCCATAATTAACATAAAAATACCACAAGTCTTGACATTTCCCAATGAAAACACAGTCTCTAACAACATACACAACCTTAAGACACCTGGTTGTCACATGTAGAATCTTGAACACATTAGAACCATTCTCGAAAGTCATTCACTCTTATTCAAACTGCAAATTACCTGACCCAACGAACAGAGTGACTCGTGCCTTATTGGCACTCCGATAACGCAAAATGAGATCCTTATCCCAATACAAACAAACATCTTCCTGCTCCATGCACCGAGCATTTTTACCAACAACCGCTTAAGACATCCTCTGATTCTTACACATCTACGAGGCACCATATAACCTTTGTCAAAATTTTGCTTCGCCTCGTGCCATCCTCGGCTCAATTTCCGCAACCAGAACTGATTCGCCAGCGTACCTCGAAACGGAACCAACATAGCACATAAACGTGCAATCAGCTAATCAACAACAACCTCCCCAACTTGGCTTGAAGCCACATATCAGGACACACTCAATAACCCATAATACTTTTACTCTAATGATGTCACCATATCATAGTGAGATTAAAATCAAATCATCTACCAGTTCGTGAAAACACAGATCATCTAGTACTGTAATCCTATGCAAACCTCGCATTCGTTCCCACCTCAGTTGAGTTCATTCTCTTAAGCGACCCGAATTCTCAAATTTCAACACGTACCCTTCAATTACACATGAGATCTTCTAACATACGCATAAGGATCATACCACTTAAGAACACTCCGCAGGGGATAACCCACCTGCTTCGCCTCAATTTAGTACTTCAGCATACCTTCCACCATCATATACGTTTCACAGTCAACTTAGTCTTCCTGAGTCTGAACTCATACCGCCACATGTATTGCACTTTACTTTCCAACTAGGAGACACGAAAATATTCTTCACGCGCCCATATTCGGGCTACACATCAAATCACAATAGGAAACGAATCACTTAACAGTTCATCTATTATCCAGCAGGCTTCTTCGTCACTACCAAGTCATCTAAATACATCTCGCAGTATTAACATACTCATCACATGAATACCAAACCGCCATTCCGGCTAATAGGGACAATACCGAACATATAAGTTCGAAAAACTTGCTCACACGATCAGCACCTCAGTGCTCAAGCCATAGGCAAGATCCGGCCTCAAGTCCTCCAGACTGGCCCAACATCAAACTCACGGAGATTTCATCTCGCCCCTTGATCGGGGAATCACAAGCCATCAAGGCACATCTGATACTGAGCGCTCACGTGCGCACACAATCGCGTGGAAGGAATTTCAAGAGTTTTCTTTTCAAGCCGAATCAAGGACGCACGATAAGAATTCAAGAATGTGAAGTTTTCCTAAAGGTTCTGCAGCCTCTCGAGGATAAATACAGACGTCTCCGTACCAATCCACGAGACNCAGGGAGGTCCACGGGTTATGCCGAGGGAACTACAACTTTTGTTTTTGAATCATCTCCAAATTCATTGTAGATTGAGAGAGACGAGCCTCCAAAGTAAGACCTGCGCAACAGAATTGCCTCTTCTTCGCGAACGCGAGGCTCTCTTCGCGAACGCGAAGAACAAAACCCCAGAAGCCAAATCCTTCTTCGCGAACGCGAGGGGACCCTCGCGAACGCGAAGAACAATACCAGATACCACCTTCAGCCATTGCAAAACAGCCCGAAATGATCCGAAACCACCTCGAAACACACCCGAGGCCCTCGGGACCTCAACCAGACACGCCAACATATCCCATAACATTATTCAAACTTGTATGACATAACGAAGCTACAGCAACTCTCGGAATTCCATTCCGACCCTCGGATCAAAATCTCACCTATCAACCGGAATTCGCCAAAATACTGACTTCGCCAATTCAAGCCTAATTCTACACCGGACCTCCAAAATCAATTCTGATCACACTCCTAAGTCACAAATCACCTCCAGAAGCTAACCGAATCACCGGAAATCACCTCCGAGCCCTCTAACTCATAAGTCAACGTCCGGTTGACTTTTTCCAACTTAAGCCTTCCTTAAAGAGACTTCTTATCAAAACCAATCCAAATCAACTCTAACACACCAAATACCGATAACGAAACATGAAGAAGCATAAAATGGGGGAAACGGAGCAGTAACTCATGAGACGACGGGTCGGGTCGTCACAATATCTGAATCTTGATGCTTGTTAGCTGCAGGTGTTGGTTCAAGCTTTTCAAATCAAGACGGTACATGCAGAGCTTGTGACCTCAGCCCTGTCTTGAGCAGCTCACATCTATCATTCACTTCTGTATTTAAATTCACTTCTTGCCTTTCTTTTTGTTTTTTTATTTTTATTCTGGATTGTGACTAACTTCTGTTGATCATCTCGGACTGCTGGCTCGCATTCTTGACGCGAGCTTCTTTTGTTGCTGACTTGAATTGCATTCAGAAGTGAATTCCCTTGTTTTCCAAGTGGGCGTTTGATTACCAAAACTTGAACTGTCTTCCTTTTAAACTTGAACTGCTTTCCCTTGAAACTGAAACTATTTTCCCTTGTTCTCCAGGTGGGCGCCTGATGGCTGAAACTTGAACTGTCTTCCTTTGAAACTGCTTTCCCTTGAAACTTGAACTATCTTCCCTTGTTCTCCAAGTGGGCGCCTGATTGCTGAACTTGAACTGTCTTCCCTTGTTCTCCAGGTGGGCGCCTGATTGCTGAACTTGAACCGTCTTTCCTTGTTCTCCAGGTTGGCGCCTGATTGCTGAACTTGACCTGTCATCCTTTGAAACTGCTTTCCCTTGAAACTTGAACTGTCTTCCTTTGTTCTCTAGGTGGGCGCCTGATTGCTGGACTTGAACCGTCTTCCTTCGAAACTTCTTTCCTTTGAAACTTGAATTGTCTTCCCTTGTTCTCCAGGTGGGCACCTGATTGCTGAACTTGAACTGTCTCCCTTCGAAACTTGAGTTGTTTTCCCTTGTTCTCCAGGTGGGCTCCTGATTCCTGAAACTTGAACTGTATTTCCTTGTTCTCCAGGTGGGCTCTTGATTGCTGAAACTTGAACTGTAACTCTCCAGGTGGGCGCCTGATTGCTGAAACTTGAACTGTATTCCCTTGTTCTCCAGGTGGGCTCCTGATTGCTGAAACTTGAACTGTATTCCCTTGTTCTCCAGGTGGGCGCCTGATTTCAACAAAAATAGACAAAACAAAGAAAATTCTCTGCCCCAGTTTTGTAGCTGGGCACATATGTGAGTGTAAAAGTGAATCATGTTACCAAATATCAAAGGATTGGAAAGCTAGATCCCATTATGCAAGAGGGTCCTGACATTTCCTGGTTAAATGATAGTTTTATATCTAAGTTATATCTTCTAAGGGTATGACTTCAGCTAAATCTTGTTATCAAAGAAGGTCTTACAACTACATCCCATTATCCAGGAGGGTCCTGAGAATCAAAAATCAAGTCTTATCTTAAGAGTGACAATTTTACGGCTGAATTATACTACCCTACAACAGAACTTATGCTACATCTTGTTATCTAATGGAAATCTTTAAACTAGGTCCCATTATTCATGAGGGTCCTGAAAACTCCTAATTGAATCCTATCTTAAACATGCAAACTTTGAAACCAACTTATATTCCTTTGGGGTACATTTATGCTAGATTATGCTACTCATAATTGTTTTGAATTTTAAACTAGGTCTCATTTTCCAGGAGCATCCTAAAAATTCCTGATTGAATCCTATCTCAAACATGCAAGCTTTGAAACCAACTTATATTCCTTGGGGTACAGTTATGCTAGATTTTGCTACTTATGATTGTTTCTATTTTTAAACTAAGTCTCATTTTCCAGGAGGGTCCTGAAAATTTACCGTCAAACCTGTCTGGTGCTTACTCTTCCCCTACGGAGGGTTTCTCCGAAACAAACAAAATTTTCTGCCCCTGTTTTAATCAATAAAAAATTTTATCAGTTTAAAAATATGGTGGTTGGTTTGTGGCCTTGACTTTGAGGGCGATTGCTCCTTCACTTCCCATGATCGCTTTGATTTCCACTCGAAGACCTTGCTAGTTTATTGACTAACCACTCTCTATGTCATCCTTATCACAAAGAATACCTCTTCTCCGTTCAGACCCCCAAAGCACGTCAATTGCCACCCCCCTCAGTGTGTATGCTGTTCTTTCTTGACTCAAACCACTGGCCTTGGCCTTGAGGTCTATTGCTCCTTCACTTGCCATGATAACTTTGATTTCTGCTTGGAAGATCTCGCTTGTCATTGGTTAACCACTTTCTTTGTCAATCTTATCACAGAAAATACCTCTTCTCCGTTCAAACCCAATATCCACT
The DNA here is from genome assembly GCF_001879085.1 of Nicotiana attenuata. Taxonomy (NCBI): domain Eukaryota; kingdom Viridiplantae; phylum Streptophyta; class Magnoliopsida; order Solanales; family Solanaceae; genus Nicotiana; species Nicotiana attenuata. Next base: position 13,007 of record NW_017672726.1, on the reverse strand, counting down.
ATCTGTTGCATTGCTCATAAACCAACATTTACCAAACCTTTGTGTTTCACATGAATCTCAAAGCACTTCAAATGCCACCCACTCGGTGCATATGTTGTTCCTTCTTGACTTAAACCACTGGCCCTGGCCTTGAGGTCTGTTGCTCCATCGCTAGCCATGATAACTTCGATTTCTTCTTGGAAGATCTTGCTTGTCACTGGTTTACGACCCTTTTTGTCAATCTTATCACAGAAAATACCTTTAATCCGTTCACCCTAGCCCTCCTTCTGTTGCATTGTCCAAGCCTTTGTATTTCACACGAATCCCAAAGCATGTTGATTGTTACCAGCTCAGTGCGCTTGTTGTTCTTTCTGGACTTATGACGCTTTGATGTGCTAACCAGATCCCGTTTTGTGCAATTGGAAAGCTAGTGGCAAATTTTGAAGTCATTTCTCACTTGTTCAGAACAAACATGTCATACCTCCTTTTTTACACACCTACCCCGAAGGATAATGTATAAGGGAGTTTTTCCAATTAAAGTGACATTATTCGAAATGGAATTATTTATTTATTTCAGAGTCGCCACTTGGGATAGGTTTGGCTTTTGGTGTCCCAAGTCACCGATTTATCTTGAATCCCAAATCGAGAAAATTCGACTTCCCAAACGGAGTCTGCGAACCAGAAATTCTAAGTAAGGAATTATGTTGACCCGAGGGAAGGTGTTAGGCACCCCCGGATCTCGTGGTTCTAGCACGGTCGCTTAAACTATTATAATTGGCTAAAAATCTGATTTTTATACATGTCATCCTATAGTGCAATTTTTAAAATTATTTACCGCTTAATTAATTTTAAGGAAGTTGAACGTAGTTTAAAACATGTTTTTGGATCACGTCACATGAAATGCACCCGGATCCTCGACACATTTTATTCAATGTTTTGAGATTTGGATTTGGGTCACATGAAATGCACACCCGAGTTTAGGAAGGTAAAATTATTAAATGACGAGCCTAAAACAACTAGCGTGTTGATATCTTCGCGGAAAGCCATGGAAATTTGCTAAATGGCTTACCCGATTTCTAAATATCTTTATAGAAGTAATTAAAGAGGGCCACGCAATTTGTGATTTTATTTGGCGCGGCGCACCACATTTATTTTATAGGCCATCCTGAAAGGGTCTATTATTCTCTATTAAAGATTGTCTCTAAAGGCCTAATTAATTAACATTATTAGTAAACTACTACTAAAAGCATTCATGAAATTCGGGCCTCAAGATCAAGTCCAAATTTAAACAAGAGGGAAACCTCTTAATTCAAATTTGCTACTTAAATTGGAAGGCCCAAAACTACATTGCAAGATTAAACTAATGATTTCAAATAGGAATTCAGGCTTTTAGCATTTTGGGCTTTAAAACCAGCCCAAGAGGGAGGATAATTCATTTAGCCTTACCAAAGAGCTGCCTAACGTTGGGCCTTAAGCAGATTTAGGCCCAGATCTTGTTTGAACAAAGGCTGTCATGTTTTGGCTCCTAAATGAGCCCATAACCAATACTGATTTCTATTTGGATCTTAGACTACTGATTTTAATTCACAACGGGGCTTAGTGATTTGTGAACAAATAAACAGTTCTAAATTCTAACCTTGAATCCAATTATCACATGAATATTCAACTCATTTGTATACAATTAGCCGAACATACTGAATCAGAAATCTCAAAAGCCAAATCAATTTCAATTAGTACGTTCTAAGGATTTTTATGCGTGAATTGGACCTGCAAATGAACAACTAAACTATCTAACACATTTAAAACCACAAAGTGCCTGATCTTGCACTAATATGAGCATGCAGTCCATTTTGAATTCGATTTCCAACCAGTAGCTTATTCTAAATCTAACTCTCAAATGGACATGATAGCAAATCTGAATTAGCTAACACTACAGCTGACATTTCTGCTAACTACTCATAACAATTCGGATGTCCAGTCATTGGTTACAAATGAAGATCTATGATCTCAGAATCAGCTTCAAGTTCATGCTATTTTCTAATTTTAAAAGTTAAACTAACACAAAAACTAAACTATACTAAGGCTAATGAATAATCAAAAGTCTAACAGTCCAATCAGTCCATTACAATCCAGGTTAATTGCAATAAAATACAATAAGGCCGTAAAACAGTCAGAATTTACAACATAAAAAATCATGCGCCAACTTCATTTCATTTTTCAACTTGAGATCTACATTGAAACGGATTCAGGGAGTGTACCTGGAAGTTAAAACACAATAAGAAGAAGGATGAATCAGCAAGCAGTAACGAGCAGCAGTTAAACCAATAGCAACAGGATCACCTTCGACCCAAAACTGTGTCACAGCAACCAGGAATGATTTGCAGAAGGATAAACACCAATAAACCACTGAAAACAGCTCAGACTGAGCCAAACAAACTCGAAATCAACCCGGAATTCTTCTGAACTTGAACCAACGAGGTCTGGAAACACTCAAACCATTTTTGACCTTCTATGAACTGAGAATTTGATCTAACTTAACCTAAGAAAACTTCAATGGAATAGTATTTTTGGAGTTTTTGCTATTTTTTGTTTTTGAGTTTTTTTCTTTTTGAAATTTAAGATCTAGAATGAATTTTTTACTCTCAGCTTTCAAACTTCTGTTTTGAATTTTGAAATTCAAATTTTCAGACTCTCCAACTTGTGTGTATTTTTTTTAGATCTCTAAACTTGTTCAATAAGGCAATGGGCATGCCTTATAGGCAAAGCTTAGGGAAGCCCTCATATTTCTATTTTAACCCCTAAGTCCCTCTTTTATTTTTCAGTTTTAGCTAATTAGTCCTTTATTTGTTGGCTTGTTGCCCAAGTTACTGCACTCAAATTCTGATATTCAACTTGCACCCCAACCTAGAAACTTCTAGATGGTTCTATTTTAGTTACTACAATATTTTTTCTATCTAAAATACCTAAACTGACCTTTTATTCAATCTGAAATTACCAACCACATGTCAACTAGCCTAGACCTTTTAACTTGGTCCAAAGTGACCATAGCTAGTCAATATCAAACTAGAGACTAATCAGCTATAACCAAACAAAGTTTAAAACCGAATCAAACCAACCTATTAACTACTAAAATCAGAATTAAAAGCTACCAATAGCAAATATCGATTAAACATGAATCTAAGAGAATTAATAAGCTTGAATTGGCAGAAAAGCAATCAAAGACTGAAAACAAAACAAACCTAAAGTACTGATTGTGAATTATTAAAAGAAGCTAGGCTTAAACTAATTTTATAACAAAGAAATCAAACAATAAAGAAAAGAAAACTTACATTATGCTAGATTGAACAAAGCTGGATTTCGATTCGAGCCCCGGAATGATGTGAACGTTTGTTCTTCATCAAGAACAAACGAGCACATTATTTCGTGCCTCGGATCATACCCTGAATTAAGGAAATTGAAAAAACTCGAGCAAATCAGGCTTCTAGGGTTCTGCCACTTATATGATTTGAAATTCGAGGAGTTCTGGGCATGTTTGAAGGAGACTAAGTAGGGATTTGGACTGAGGGAGAGACGGGGGTTATGGGCTATTGTTTTGAGGTGGTTTGGAGGCGGCGCCGCCACCGGAAAACAAAGGCGGCGGCTAGGGTTCATGACTTCAAGCGAACATTCGAGGGGTTTGGGCGAGTTTTGAAGAAAAGTGAACTTAGATTTGGAAGGAGGAGGAGGAGAAGAAGGTATGGTGTGAATTTGGGAGCCATCGGCGTAGTTTGTGTCATCGCCGCCGGCGGAGTTGACGGAGAATATTAGGGCGGCTGGTCTCTAGGGTTTGGGAGGGTTAGAGACGGAGTGTGGTCTGAAAGGGGGTGGGTATGGTTCGGACAGTTTTATACTTATTGGACCCTAGCTTCTGAGCCGTTGGATCATGTAACCTCGACGGCTCAGATCTGATGGAACCAAAACAATGTCGTTTGGCTTTGGAGGGAGCTGAACTGGACTGCGCTGTGATTTGGGCCTGATTTTGAAGTGGATTTGGGGAATATTTGGGCTGGGATCAAGAATTGGCCCAAAATTGGCCAGCCTGATTTTACACTCCCTTTTTACTTCTTCTCTTTTTTCAATTTCTTTTATTTGTTTTTCTTTCTTTCTTCCTTTTCTTATTAAATTTTTTTTTAGATTTTATTGAATACAAAATTAAAATCGACAAGACCTGGTTTAACTCTAAAATTGAACTAACTAATTTTTAAAAATTAAACAAATCCTAGTTTAAAAAGAAAACTTAAGGAACAATCAAAATTAAAAGTAAAACAATGCAAAGGACTATTTTTAATTATTTTCTCTTATTTTTTTAATGTTAATTAACGAATAAAAATGTTAAAATGAGGTCCTAAATGCAAGTATGCTATTTTGTATTTTATGACTTATATCAATTAATAATGCACACAAAAATGCAAACAAACACCAAATTAATATCCTAAAATTTAAATAATAAAAGAAAAATCCTAATTTTATGAATTCTATAGGAATAATTCAAGCGAGGCAAAAATCACGTGCTCACAGCTACCCCTCTTTGCTCGGAAACACGAAGGGTTTTAGGGCAAAGATAAATGAGCAATCATGAGAGATTTTTGCCTGCTTGGCACTCCATGAGAAGCATTTTTGAAAACCGTCTGACCAAACCCTGCTTCAGAGGTTGCCTACATATCCTTGGCTAAAAAGGAATCAGGTCAATGTAGTTCTGGAAGGTTTGGTAGCTGGGACTACCGGGAGCTGTGATTTCACTGCTATCGCTGCTGCTACTGCTTGCTGACCTCCTTATTACACCAAAAGAAAAATCAAAGCTAAGCTTGCTATGCCTATCAACTATGAGTTACAAGATTCCTATCTATAAATCTATTGAAGCTTGATCTTGAGTCTTAGCTGATTTTGCTGTGGATCCGATCTGAATCTTGATGCTCGCAAGTCGTAGGTGTTGTTTCTTTCTGCAGCACTGAGTTAAAGCGGAACAAGCGGAGCTTGTGACTTTAATCACGTTCTGAGCAATCCGCACCTTTGTTTGCTCCAACATTTTGAATTTATTTCTTTTTATTCTTTTCTTCCTTTCTTTATCCTGGATTGAGACTCATTTCATCGGTCGTCTCGCACCCTGTGCCTCGAGGTCAAACCTGCTTAAGACACCAAAACAAACAAACGAATGAAATTTTTCTGCCCCTGTTTTCACTAGGAAAATTTCGTGAGTTAGTCGTGACACATGTCTAAGCGATAAAATCAGGATTGTGTATCCTTGGGAATGAAGCCTTATTGGGAATTACCTGACCGGGTTATGCCGAAAAAGAAAAAGGTCCTCGGGTTATGCCGGGGAGATCCACGGGTTATGCCGGGATTGAAAAAAAAGGCTCCTTGGGTTATGCCAGGGAGGTCCTCGGTTATGCTGGTATTGAAAGAAAAAAGGATCCTTGGGTTATGCCGGGGAGGTCCACGGGTTATGCCGGGATAAAAGAAAAAGGTCCTTGGGTTATGCCAGGGAGGTCCACGGGTTATGCCGGGATATCTAGGAAAAGGGGCCCTATGCTACCATGACTTTATATATATATATATATCTATATATATATATATATAGATATATATATATATATATATATATTTTTATCTTCACTCTTCATTTCATTTTTAGTAGAAAATGCAAGAAAGAGTTGGGGGGGAAACTTCCTTTTTGGTTAGTTCCCCGCTACAAGCTGTTCCAGCATTTGTGCCTTTCTTTCCCTTTTTGGTTGCACCTGCTTTTTGCACGGTTGCTTTGGATTACACCTGCTTCAAATTTTCAAACAAAGAACAATTGTTAGCTTGAAACGGTGGTTGGTTTTGTGGCCTTGATTGTTTTTGATCACTTGATCCCGGCCCAATTTCTTTGATGAAGATCTCAACTGCAACTATTTGCTCCCTGAGGATCGATTCATTTCAGGCCCTGGAGAACCTCTGATTTTTCCAGACTTTGCCATGATGGTCGATCGGTGGAACTCAACTTTCAACTTTATTTCGCCTTCGTAGGCCTTTCCTTTCTGATTCTCTTTTTCTTTTTCTTTTCTTTTCTTCGAAACATTGGGGAACTTTTGGCTCCTCAAACTTTGATGTAATGGCTAGTCGCGCGGGACTTAACCTTCTCCAACTTTATTTTGCCTTCGTAGGCCTTTCATTTTTGACTTCTTTCTTCCAACTTCAATTTCAGAGCATTTGGGCACCTTGGCTTTTCAAACCTTTTCCGAGACGGTTAGCCATGTGGGACTCAACCTTTTCAGCTTCATTTGCCTTTATTGGCACTTCAATTTGATTTTCTCCTTCCAAGAGTTTTGATTTTGAAGCATCGGCCGCCATGGCTAGTCGGGACTGGCTTGATGCACCCGCTGAGGCTGGATACTTTTCTTTAGCTTTTGTTAAGGAGAGCCTTGTAAAACCAGTCCTGCCACCTTTTCTTTATATTAGTTTCGGGAACAGAGGTAGACCGAAAGGGAAACAAAAGGCAAGAAGATGAATTTAAAGAGAAGCGTCCCTTTCGGGGAGAAAAGAAGGACTTATCTGAGGTGCATGCAGGCTTCAAATAGACACGACATGCTTCTTGGACTGGATGTCTGAACCGCACAACCTTTCCAAACTTCTCATAAACTCATTGACCCGTGTTTCAGATCCAGGGAATCTTGCCAGGACTCTTTCAATTGTGGGAGATGTTTTCTGTTCGGACGACGGCGTCCTTTGCGGGTTTTCGCCAATCGACCTCTCTCATTTCTCTTCTCACCGTCGCCCGATAGTGCTCTTTACGAGTTTACACTAAGCGGACTCTCTCATTTTCAATTTCTCTACTCACCGTCGCCTTATGGTGCCCGTAGGTTTTCACCGATAATACTCTCTCATTTTATTTCTCTCAATTTGATTGCATCAGTTCCAACAATGATGTTTTCAATTCCACGCCTTTGCCAATTGATCGGAAGGACTTGGACAAGGTTTTTGGGTAAAAAGAATCTTGGATGGAATTACAACTTTGGAACCGTTTTGGTGGGCTCATGGCCGAGCCATTATATCATCTGCCCCAGTTTCATTTTTTGGGGGAATTGGGATTTTTGTTTTGGTGTGACTGAACCCCAGATAGAGGCTGCCTACGTATCCTTTCGGAATCAAGTCAGACGTAGTTCAGGGAAACATTTGTTTTTGGTTGTTTTTGTTTTTGTTTTGTTCTGTTTTTCTTCTTCTTTTTTAATTTTTTCATTTTTCTTTCCTTTTCTCTTTTTTTTTGTTTTTTTTTTCTTTTTTTTTCTCTTTTTTTTTTCTTTTCAATAGTACTTTCGGGTTCCAAAGAGGGTAACCAAGGAAGGGTAACCGGCTCAAAAGGTTTGCGAAAGATTGATAGTGTTTGGATAGCGGGAATGAAAGCCTTCGTCATCTCAATTGAACAAAGTCATCACCACAGAAAGCCTAGACATAGTACCTTTTTATTGCATCCGCATTCACAGCCGCTTCGGGATCATTTCCTTCGATATCACCCAGATACAATGCTCCTCTCGGCAATATCTTTCTGATGATGTAAGGACCCTTCCAATTAGGAGCAAATTTTTCTTTTGCTTCATGATGATGTGGAAGAATGCGCCTTAACACAAGTTGTCCCACTTCAAAATTCCTGAGTCGTACTTTCTTGTTATAAGCGCGGGCCATTCTTTGTTGGTACAACTGCCCATGACAAACCGCGGCCATCCGTTTTTCATCAATTAAAGACAACTGTTCCAGACGAGTCTTGACCCATTCACTATCCTCAATTTTTGCTTCAACGATGATCCGGAGATAAGGGATTTCTACCTCTGCGGGTATAACAGCCTCGGTACCATAGACCAAAAGGTATGGGGTATCTCCTACCGATGTGCGCATTGTGGTGCGATATCCCAGTAATGCAAAAGGCCACTTTTCGTGCCATTGTCTGGAGCTCTGAAACATCTTTCTCATAATCTTTTTGATGTTCTTGTTTGCTGCTTCGACGGCACCATTGGCTTTAGGTTTATTCTCAAATGGTTCCAATTCTCGATTTATTTCCCTAGAAACCTCTTCTTCATCATATTCTGGTTCTTGGTTCATTATTTCACAGTTAGACAGCGTATTTGGATCTGGGCATGAAGTCCGCAAGCATGTCATGTTATTTAAAGCCGCATTATTAGAACTGAAAAGAAGAAATAAAAGACAAAATCAGAAAAATAAACGATGAAATATTGATTTCATTTCTTGGAATTTGATGATAACAGGGTTTACATTTGGAAATTAAAAAATAGGAAACTAAAGAAAACATCCGAGTTACACCCTGGAATAACTCGCGATGCAGAAAAAATGGCAGGACAGGTCTACCGGGACTCTCGCCTGATTGGGAATGGCGTAGCCTTCCAATTTTGTAGGCGTTTGGTCCCATATACAGCACCTCAGCGGTGCTGGAGCCCTCTCCTGGCTGAACCATGTGGGTTTCGTATAATATCTTTCTCATTGCCCCACATATCTATTCAATCTCTTCGGCCGTAAAGGCCTCATCCTCATCTTCTTCATTGTATTTTGGCTTAACAAAAGTCTCGTACAGATGTGGCAGTGGCTGTGGCGAGACCCATCCCTCTTTCTTTCTCTCATCCGCCCACTTTACATCATCTGGGGTGGGGTGAAAACCTATCCCGAAGAATTTTTCAGTTGTTGGCAAGGTCATTGGTTCGGATATTCCTTGCAGAGCTTTTCCAAGTCCCTTCCCTGGCTTGAAACCATGTCTGATCATTTCTGTGGCCACCATAATCGAGGCATTGGATAGGAAGCTCTCCCAAGATCTCTTTTCCTTTATACGTAACCATCGTCTGATGATAATTCCAGGGCACTGCGGCAGGGTTGGTCATAGGCTTCTGTGGTACGCGTCCAATAACCACTGGCTCACTCAGCCGAGGTGGTTTGATTGTCCCCCGCACCACATAGGCTTGCATGGGTACGTACACTTGCGTTCCCTTTCTCACTTCCAATTTCTTTGGAGGGTTCACAATCAGCTGCTTTTCTTGACGGCCTCACGGGACATAGAGAATTCCATCTCTGGGAGGTATAGCTTCTGTTCTAGTTTCAGCTTTCTTTTCTGGCTCCGTCTTGGTGACTTTGTCTTTCTTCTCCCCTTTATCTTGCTTCGGGGCAACCTTTGGCTTTTTTTCTGCATCAGCAATGATTATGGCCTTTAGCGCCGGATCAAATTCTTTATCTTCGCTGTCACACCTCCTTTTTTACACACCTACCCCGAAGGATAATGTATAAGGGAGTTTTTCCATTTAAAGTGACATTATTCGAAATGGGATTGTTTATTATTTTTTTAGAGTCGCCACTTGGGATAGGATTAGTTTTTGGTGTCCCAAGTCATCGGTTTAACTTGAATCCCAAATCGAGGAAAAATTTCGACTTCCCAATTGGAGTCTGCGAACCAGAAATTCTGAATAAGGAATTCTGTTGACCCGAGGGAAGGTTTTAGGCACCCCCGGATTCCATGGTTCTAGCACGGTCGCTTAAATTATTATAAATGGCTAAAAATCTGATTTTTATACATGTTCAAACCTATAGTGCAATTTTATAAATTTTTTTAACCGCTTTTAGTTAGTTTTTTTGAAAGTGAACGCCGTTTAAGAGCGTGTTTTTGGATCACGTCACATGAAATGCACCCGGATCCTCGACACCTCTTATTCAACGTTTTGGGATTTGGATTTGGGTTGCATGAAATGCACACCCGTATTTAAGAAGGTAAAATTATTAAAAGCGCGCCTAAAGTGGCTAGCGTCTTATTAACTTTGCGGGAAGCCATGAAAATTTGCTAAATGGCATGTCCCGAATTTCAAAAATATTTTTAATAAAGCATTTAATGAGGGCCCCGCAATTTATGCATTTTTTGTTTGGCGAGGCTCATCTCACTTTTATTATTTAAAGGCCAACTTACAGCAAACTAAGATTTTCTATTTATTTTTTGTCTCTAAAAGGGCTAATTAATTTACATTTATAAATTCAAGCCTCCAATTCAAGTCCGAATTCAAACAAAAGGGAGGACCCTTTTAATTTGAACCCGCCACCTAATTTGAGATCCAAATTTATATTTGCGAATTCATTCCCCATATTCCTAATGTAATTTTAATGGATTTTGGATTTACAGCAATTTCTTGGGCCTTGCAGGTTTGGCCCAGGAAGAGGGAAAATACCGCTTATGAAAACTGGGCCAGCCCTGGCCTGAGTAGACCGCCAGGCCTCCAGCTAATTCAATTCAAAGGACAATTGGCTTCATGGATTGTTTCTGTCCAGCCCAATTTCCAGTGTCTGTTAGTTCCAGAAATTTGAGAACACCGGCCTGAACAGGCCACATAATTACTTAAAGTAGCAGTAGTTTAACACATCATTTCTACACTATAGCTCGTTATCTCATCACCTGGATTATCAATTAACGTCAAACATTATATGAGTCTGGCTAAATTACATCAAGACAATGGTGACTATCTAATACGGGTATAATCTATATTTATACTAACGAGCATGCTGGCCCAATCAAATTTATTTTACACTCAT
>NW_017672726.1:0-2267 GCF_001879085.1 Nicotiana attenuata | reverse complement strand
TATTCTTATGTTATCAATGTTATTGGTACTTCCTGATTCTTATAAGGTTCATGGTGAAGAGTTAGTCCTAATAACGTGTACAGAGGATACCGACCTTACGTCACTCCGAAAGGTTTAGAACGTGAGTCCATGAGTCGAGCATGCATTATATATATGTATCTATTTTACTCTACCGAGCCGCGCTATAGTCGGCCGGGTACGGCACCTATTGTGCAACCACTGATCAGTTGGGTTTTACCGAGCTCCACGTGGCCGGGTACGTTTTTACCGAGCCTATTACGGCCGGGTACGATATGATGATGATGATGCCCACAGAGGCGTATGTTTTAAAAGTTTATGTATATATACATATGTATTACGCATTTCATGTCAGTAGCCTTAGAGGTACCCAGATGTTACAGGTTGTTTATTCTCTATCCCTGCTTACATTACTGTTCGTACTTATGGTTCCCTGCCTTACATACTCAGTACTTTATTCGTACTGACGTCCTTTTATTTGTGGACGCTGCATGTCGTGCTGCAGGTCCTGATAGACAGGCAGGCGCAGCTCCCCCACCATAGTAGGCTGTCCAGTTCAGCGGTGATTGGCGAGATCCCTTCTTCGGACTTGCCTTGGTCTTGGTATGCATTTTTGTTATAGATATTATGGGTATGTCGGGGCCCTGTTCCGACTATGTTGCAACACTTATGTTCCTTTAGAGGCTCATAGACAGGTGTCGACTCATGTATAGTTTGGTAGGCCTTGTCGGCTGGTTTTTGTTGTATAGTCTCTCATGGTAGTGTGGTAGCTCGTACCTTATATATAGTTTCTTGATTGTCTAGTCATCCCATGTTATGTATGTTCATGCCATCATATTTTATTGTTGGTTGTCCATGACCCATGTCTACCATTTATATTGATTTCGTCAGCCCTAAAAGATAATAAAGAAGGTTAGATAAAATGTATGTTGGTACTCGGTAAGTATGGCCGGGTGCTAGTCATGGCCCTCCGTTTGGGTCGTGACATAACACTAGTTGAACTATGAGCTATAACCAATCAACAAAACTAAAACTAACAGAAATTCTAACAATCGAAGTAAACTGTCAAGACTGGAAAACAATTCAAAATTAACTTTAAGAACAATTAGCAACATTAAAAGAAAATCTAATTTAATTAACTAGCTAATACAATTAAAACCTATACTAATAAGCACTGAATCAAACCAACAATTCAACTAGAATCACAAAACAGGAACAAGACAACAATTAAATCAAAAGAAATCATGAGAACAGATTTAAACATGAACAAAAATTTAAACCAACAGAATCAAAGATAAAGCAGAAATCGAACAAAATTTCAAACTAATCAGAAAACCAAGAAGGAAATTTACATGTTTTAATCAGAAGATGAAAGATTAAGAAGGAACAGAAAGAAAAATAAACAAAAAAAGAACAAGAACTCACTGATTTTGGTCTTCATTTGGGCGGACCTCGAATTTGATTTTCAGTTAATGTTATATGTCTATTTTGTCAAAAATAGACATATAACATTAATTAAAAATCACTCGAATACTTGAAACTCCCAAAACAGGTTGGAATTTTTGAACCCTAGATCTAAAATTCATGGGGTTTCACTTGGATTTGAAGGGTTTTGGTTCGAGATTCAGGATGAGGAGGTCAAGGAGGCTATAGGGTGTGATTTTGGTTGGATTTGGAAGAGTTAGGGTTTTGGCCGGAATTTTGATTTAATATTCGAGGAGTTTGGTTGTGATTTGAGGGAAACTAAATCCGGATATGGAAAGAGGAGGTAGAGGAGTATCTATGGTGTAATTTTGGGGTTCATCGGAGAATCGCCACCGGCGGAGGCGATTTCCGGCCGTCGGCAGATGGCGGAGGACGGTGGAGAAGTGGAGGAGCGACGGTCGGCGTTACAGGGAGAGGGATTGGTACGAGGATGATGGAACGGTCTATAGGGTTAGGGAGTTATTTAGACACTTTTATTTTAATTCAAGATTCAATCCAGGCCGTTAGATTTGAGGGGATGGACGGTCATGATCCATTGACACCAAAACGACGTCGTTTTGGGCGTCTCTGGACCGGATCAGGGGTTGGGTTGGACCGGACTGGGTGATAAAATTGGGCCTGGGTAGAGTTTAGATGAACTGAGGGTTTGGGCTTGGCTTTTTAGAGATTGGACAAGGTCCAAAAATCTGAAACAAAGACCCTATTTAATTCCTTTTCGTTTCAATTTTCCAATTTCTTTAATCCTTTTCTTTATTTTTTTTCTA
>NW_017672725.1:171922-172685 GCF_001879085.1 Nicotiana attenuata | reverse complement strand
CTAAACAGTCTGCCAAAAATGCGAAGTAAACTGAGTGCCCCGATCTGATATAATAGAGACTGGGACACCATGCAACCGAACCACCTCCCGAATATAAATCTTTGCCAGCCGCTCTGAAGAATAAGTAGTACAAACAGGAATGAAGTGCGCAGACTTGGTCAGCCTGTCTACAATCACCCAAATAGCATCAAATTTCTTAAAGTCCGTGGGAGTCCGGTAACGAAATCCATATTGATCCTCTCCCACTTCTACTCAGGAATAATCATCTGCTGATGCAAGCCACCCGGTCTCTGATGCTCATATTTCACCTGTTGACAATTGAGACACCGAGCTACAAACTCCACAATATCTCTCTTCATCCTCCGCCACCAGTAGTGCTGTCTAAGATCCTGATACATCTTCGCGGCACCCGGATGAATAGAATACCGCGAGCTATGGGCCTCCTCCAATATCAACTCCCGAAGCCCATTCACATTGGGCACGCAGATCCGGCCCTGCATCCGCAGCACACCATCATCACCAATGGTCACGTCTCTGGAATCATCGTGATGAACCCTGTCCTTAAGGACAAGCAAATGTGGATCCTCATACTGGCACTCTCTGATGCGATCATACAAGAAAGACCGAGAAACCACACAGCCAACACCGACTAGGCTACCGAATATCTAGTCTCACAACCGATTCGGCCGAAGCCGTGAACATCAAACTGCAAAAGGGCCTCTCCCCAAACTCGGAAATATACGCAAAACTACCCACTACTCAC
>NW_017672725.1:162340-167938 GCF_001879085.1 Nicotiana attenuata | reverse complement strand
TGTGGAGTGGTTTGGGGGAGTCATCTGATTAGAGATTTTAGGGTAGCATCCCTATCGGATGATGTAGATATTTCCCGCATACAGGCTTTCGCTCAGACTACAGAGGACCTTTCCCGTCGGATTCGTGATACTCGTAGGGATAGGGAGCAGAGTAAGAGGGCTCGTACTACGGGGTCTTATAGGGAGCCACGGGGTGATTTTAGGCCCCCACTCCATCGATATCCACCTCGGTCAGCAGGTAGTTTCCCACCACAGATGCAGGGCCAACGGTTTGATCGATATATTCAGTCATGATCGAGGCAGAGCTCAGGCCAGCCTGAGGGCCGTCGACAGGAGCGTTCCGCACAAATGAGACAGCCTACTCCTCCATGTACTCAGTGCGGTAAGCTGCACACCGGGCAGTGTAGACATGGTTCGAGTGCATATTATCATTGTGGGCAGACAGGACATTTTATTAGTCGGTGCCTGGGGTTAGGCAGAGGTGCACCAGCTCAGCCTTCAAGATCCACAACAGCCTCTTCGCCCTCAGTCCGCGCTCCCCGACCAGGTTCACAGTCTACTCAGGGTCGTGGTAGGGGGAGAGGTGGAGGAGACACCTCAGGTTCTAGTGGTGGCCAGAATCGTTTTTATGCACTCACAGGCCGACAGGATTTAGAGGCATCCCCGGATATTGTCACAGGTATATTGACAATACATTCTCATGCCATTTATGCATTGATAGATCCCGGCTCTACATTTTCATATATTACTCCATTTATTGCTGGTAAGCTTGACATGAGATCTGTGTTGTTGCCACAGTCAGTTGAGGTATCTACGCCAGTTGGCGACTCTATTGTAGCTAATCATGTCTATCGAGGTTGTACAATGTTAATTAACGACCGTCCAACCTCTATTGATTTAGTTGAATTGGTTATGCTGGACTTCGATGTCATTATGGGTATGGATTGGTTGGCAGCTTGTTATGCTAATATTGATTGTCGTGCAAAGGTGGTTCGATTTCATTTTCCTGGTGAGCTTGTCCTTGAATGGAAAGGTAATGCAGCCACGCCCAAGGGTAAGTTTATTTCATACCTTAGGGCTCGGAAGTTTATTGCTAAAGGCTGTATATACCATCTGGTTCATGTCGGGGATATAGATAAGGAGCCAACGACTCTTCAGTCGGTTCCTATTGTGAATCAATTCTCGACGNATGTATGATTCTACTTTTTGCCTTACATACCAGTACATTTTTATTCGTACTGATGTCCCGTTGCCTGGGGACACTGCATTTTTGTTTCGTGCGTGCAGGTCCAGGTAGGGACTCTGATCGACCCCTCCGCTAGGATTTCGGGGTTCAGCTGTGAGTTGGTAAGCTCCACCTCTTCCTGGAGCTATCATAGGATGGTTACTTTTGTTGTACAGTTTGGGTATAGTCGGGGCCTTATCCCGACAGTGCTTATGACACTCTTAGAGGCTATTGTGGACACAGTATTCTGGGTTTCTTTTTACAGCTTTCAGTCTCCAGCCCATAGGCTTGGCATGTATATATATGTGTGTAGGCATGTATGTCTCCAATCGCGGCCTCGTCGGCCAGCTAGTACTTTATTATTTTGGCTCGTCTACCTTTGTTTATATGGCTTATTATTATTCAGGTCATGACCTTAATGGTCCAGGCTTAGTATTTCAGATGTTGTGCTGCCCGATCTGTTGGGGCCCCCAGTTTAGTTAGCTAGTATGTCTAATGGCTAACTCGATCGAATATAGTATCGAGTGCCAGTCGTGCCTCCCCTAGTTTGGGGCGTGACAAACTTGGTATCAGAGCAGGTCGTATCCCAGGGAGTCCACAAGCCGTGTCTAGTAGAGTCTTGCTTATGGGTGTGTTGTGCACCACACTTATAATCAGGAGGCTATGAGGCATTTAGGAATGGTTACATTTCTTTCAATTAATAAATCGTGCTATAGAGCGAAGTTATAAGAACATATGAAATCTAAATCGTGCTTTGTGTTTCTTATCTAACAGGCTACCTACGCTCAGGAGATGGCACAGCGAGAGATAGGTATGGATCTGGGGGAAGGTACCAGTCGTTCCCCACCAGGTCAGAGGGATAGATTTCCCTTAGAGGCACACAGTGAGTCTCCAGTACCCCTAGTTTCAGCTTCCCCAACACTTGTTGGAGCCTAGGGAGATGCAGTACCCCCAGCCTCACCAGTTCCATTAGTACCTGAGGTAGCTAGAGACACAGGACCTCCAGCACCTGCTGTTCCCCCATCAGAGACTGGGGAGCAGGGGATGAGGGAGGCAGTTCAGTTGCTGACTAGGATGGTTTCTATTCATGAGCGACAGCTAGAGTCGGGAGCAGATGCCCGGAGAGATCGGACTGGAAGCTCGATGGTACGAGAGTTTCTTCACTTGGCCCCTCCATTATTTACAGGATCCAGTTCCACTGAGGATCCTCAGGACTTTATAGACCAAATGTATAGAGTATTGAGGGTGATGTATGCCTCCGTCACCGAGGCTGTAGAGTTGGCTTCTTTTCGACTACGTGATGTAGCTGTCCTATGGTATGAGGCATGGGAGAGATCTAGAGGACCTAATGCTCCGCCAGCAGAGTGGGAGGACTTCTCTGAGGCTTTTTTAGACCATTATTTGCCACGGGAGGTTCGGGAGGCCCGTCTTGACCAGTTTCTTAACCTGAAGCAGGGGGATATGAGTGTGAGGGATTATAGCCATAAGTTTAATTCTTTGGCGAGGTATGCACCAGATATCGTACGTACCATGAGGGCTAGAGTTCATCATTATGTGGATGGTTTGGGGGATCATCTGATTAGAGATTGTAGGGTAGCATCCCTATCGGATGATGTAGATATTTCCCGCATACAGGCTTTCGCTCAGACTACAGAGGACCTTTCCCGTCGGATTCGTGATACTCGTAGGGATAGGGAGCAGAGTAAGAGGGCTCGTACTACGGGGTTTTATAGGGAGCCACGGGGTGATTTTAGGCCCCCACTCCATCGATATCCACCTCGGTCAGCAGGTAGTTTCCCACCACAGATGCAGGGCCAGCGGTTTGATCGATATATTCAGTCATGACCGGGGCAGAGCTCAGGCCAGCCTGAGGGCCGTCGACAGGAGCGTTCCGCACAAATGAGACAGCCTACTCCTCCATGTACTCAGTGCGGCTGCACATGGGGCAGTGTAGACATGGTTCGAGTGCATATTATCATTGTGGGCAGACAGGACATTTTATTAGTCGGTGCCTGGGGTTAGGCAGAGGTGCACCAGCTCAGCCTTCAAGATCCACAACAGCCTCTTCGCCCTCAGTCCGCGCTCCCCGACCAGGTTCACA
Source organism: Nicotiana attenuata (assembly GCF_001879085.1). Taxonomy (NCBI): domain Eukaryota; kingdom Viridiplantae; phylum Streptophyta; class Magnoliopsida; order Solanales; family Solanaceae; genus Nicotiana; species Nicotiana attenuata. The sequence continues at coordinate 164,612 of NW_017672725.1, read as the reverse complement.
GTCTACTCAGGGTCGTGGTAGGGGGAGAGGTGGAGGAGACACCTCAGGTTCTAGTGGTGGCCAGAATCGCTTTTATGCACTCACAGGCCGATAGGATTTAGAGGCATCCCTAGATGTTATCACAGGTATATTGACAATACATTTTCATGCCATTTATGCATTGATAGATCCCGGCTCTACATTTTCATATATTACTCCATTTATTGCTGGTAAGCTTGACATGAGATCTGAGTTGTTGCCACGGACAGTTGAGGTGTCTATGCCAGTTGGCGACTCTATTGTAGCTAATCATGTCTATCGAGGTTGTACAGTGTTTATTAATGACCGTCCAACCTCTATTGATTTAGTTGAATTGGTTATGCTGGACTTCGATGTCATTATGGGTATGGATTAGTTGGCAGCTTGTTATGCTAATATTGATTGTCGTGCAAAGGTGGTTCGATTTCATTTTCCTGGTGAGCTTGTCCTTGAATGGAAAGGTAATGCAGCCACGCCCAAGGGTAAGTTTATTTCATACCTTAGGGCTCGGAAGTTTATTGCTAAAGGCTGTATATACCATCTGGTTCATGTCGGGGATATAGATAAGGAGCCAACGACTCTTCAGTCGGTTCCTATTGTGAATCAATTCTCGACGGTATTCCCTGACGAGCTTCCAGGAATTCCCCTCGAAAGGGTAATCGATTTTGCTATAGATTTGCTTCCTGATACGCAGCCTATATCCATTCCTCCCTACAGAATGGCTCCTACAGAGCTAAGGGAATTGAAGGAACAACTGAAGGACTTGCTTGACAAGCGCTTTATAAGGCCAAGTACATCCCCATGGGGTGCTCCGGTGCTCTTTGTTCGAAAGAAAGATGGCTCCTTGCGGATGTGTATTGACTGTCACACCTCCTTTTTACCGCAGGAGAGGAAAGAAAGGAGTTTTTTCAATTTAAGTGACATTATTTGAAAAGGGATTAATTTATTTTAATTTAAAGAGTCGCCACTTGGAATAAATATTTACGGTGTCCCAAGTTACCATTTATTTTAAAATCCCAATTCAAGGAAATTGACTCTGATTAAGTATGCGAAAGACAGAAGACCGGGTAAGGAATTCTATTAACCCAGGAGAAGGTGTGAGGCACTCCCGAGTTCCGTGGTTCTAGCACTGTCGCTTTAAATAATTATACTTGGCTTAACTAATTCTGGATATTTTATATTCTAGAGAAATTTATGCACTTTTGCCTTAAAACCGCTTTTAATTTCTTAGTAATTTTTAACTATGGAATTATCTTAAAACAAGTCACACGTACGTGTACTCTTTTTTTTTGGCGCATCAAAAATCATGTCACGCGTATGTGTACACAATTAATAACAATTTATTATTATTACGATTGTTTTTGGTCAAAGTCGCGCGAACGCGTACTTTGATTTTATCTTTGGAAATCGGAATCACGTCACGCGAACGTGTACACAATTAGTAACATTTATTATTATTAAGATTGTTTCTTCCCAAGTTGCGCGAACACATACTTTGGTCTTAATTTTGGAACCCGTAATTATATCACGTGAACTTCGAAAATCCTAAAAATTTACTTACCCGAATATGATCGGCCTAAATATGCTACTAGCGATATTACAATTGATAAAACAGTAAACGAAAGCAACAAATTATTTAAGTTTCCAATTCTCGTTACCCAACCAGTACATAAACCCATAAGCACCAGAATTCTAATTTTTATCCTTTCAATTCATGAATCAATGCTGCACCTACTCATTATCAAACCAAAAGTTATCAAATAGATAAATCTGACATAATGAGTTTAAATCTAGAACAAATATGGGGTTAAATGTTGCGGACAAACGCACACGCAAGTATACACGGTCGTCAAGTAATAAAGTGACTAAAAGTCGGATGTCGATCCCACGAGGACTTGTGATTAACTATTAACTAAATTAGACTATCCTAATTATCTAAACAAGAATTAAACCTAGAAGTATTTGATTCTAAACTAATTAAAATAAATAAAAACAAATAATGAACTTTTAACAGAGAGAAAGAGCAGATTTTTATGATATCAATGTAATGAAAACGATCTAGGGTTATGGGCTATCTAACATTCCTATTGTATTCTTCAATTTAATTGACTAACCAATTTATCTAGTTTATTGGTTGACAGGGTTAATATTGCTCATAAGAATCTGTCGAATTCTTACTCGCCTATTCAAGCTAACCTAACGCCTATATGTCTATGGAGTTAGAATCAACAAGAACGCATTTATAATTCCTGTA
>NW_017672725.1:135000-159992 GCF_001879085.1 Nicotiana attenuata | reverse complement strand
TTTGATTTCTATTTCTCTTTACAAATAGAAATAAAATATGTTCTATAACAATATACACACACACACACACACATTAAGATTAGACCTAAAGAAAATATTTATTAAAATAGTATATAGTTTGGGTGTGGTCAAAAATTAGTTGTTCACATTGACTACAGGCAACTAAATAAAGTCACTATCAAGAATAAGTATCCTCTTCCACGGATTGATGACTTATTCGACCAGTTACAAGGTGCAAAATGCTTTTCGAAGATCGACTTGCGATCCGGTTATCATCAGCTACGAGTCAGGGATATTGATATCCCAAAAAATAGCATTTAGGATGAGGTATGGCCATTTTGAATTCCTTGTCATGTCTTTCGGGCTTACAAATGCCCCAGCAGCCTTTATGAATCTTATGAACCGGGTATTCAAACCATTCTTGGATGAATTTGTGATTGTGTTTATTGACGACATCCTGATATATTCACGATCGGAAGCCGAGCATGCAGACCACTTGTGAGTTGTAATGCAGACTCTCCAGGACTACAGGTTATATGCTAAATTCTCTAAATGTGAATTTTGGCTAACTTCTGTAGCTTTTCTTGGTCATGTTATTACTGGCGATGGTATCAAGGTTGATGGCCAAAAGATTGAAGCTGTGATGACTTGGCCGAGGCCCTTGAATCCGACAGAGGTTCGTAGCTTTTTAGGCTTGGCAGGATATTACCGAAGGTTTATGGAGGGATTTTCCTCTATCTCTGCACCATTGACGAAACTGACACATAAGGGAGCTAAGTTTTAGTGGACCGAGGCATGTGAACAAAGTTTTCAGGAGCTAAAGAAAAGGCTTACGACGACACCTGTCTTGACTCTTCCGGATGGCACCGAGGGTTATGTTGTATATTGTGATGCCTCGAGAATTGGCCTAGGTTGTGTTCTTATGCAGCATGGTAAGGTTATCGCGTACGCTTCCAAACAGTTGCGGAAACATGAACAGAACTATCCTATGCACGATCTTGAGTTAGCTGCAGTTGTCTTCGCCCTAAAGATTTGGCGGCATTATCTATATGGAGTTCATATTGATGTTTTCACCGACCACCAGAGCCTTAGTATTTATTTAAACAGAGGGAGCTGAACCTACGACAAAGAAGATGGCTAGAATTACTAAAGAATCCTTTAAACAAAGGTTCGTGGTTAAAGAAATGGCTCGGGTGGCACCCCGCGCGTCCGGAAGGTTTAAGTTAATTTACACATGTGGGATAAGACCAAGAGTGTCTACTATGCTAAGAATAATGTGTTATGAGGTATTATAATATCACACTGGTCACATGTTAAGTTTTGGAATAAAGCAAGTTGCGAAATACCTAATATAACCACGCCACGTTACGTATATTACGTAAGAGAAAAAGAAAAAAACATGGGGTCTCACAGTCTCCCCCCCTTAAGAACATTCGTCCGCGAATGGGTCAAGTCAATTCCTTGATTTCATTTCTTTTCCGCTAATACGTTATTTGCAAGGCTATATTTGTTACATTGCAAAGCACAAATCAAATTCTGAAGATTCCAACTACTAGGATTCGTATAGCTATCTCGCAATAAGAAATTTAAATTGCACTTTCAAATCATTCAAAATCCAATTAAGTTGTTGTAAAGAAATAATTGCCAATTATTTAAATGCGACTCACCTTAAGTCGTAAATAGGTGGGGGTACTTCTTCCTCATTTCCTCCCCAGCTTCCCAGGTCATTTCCTCGACGTTGTTATTTCGCCATAATACTTTCACGGAAGCCACTTCTTTAGTTCGAAGCTTTCTTACCTGCCGATCTAAAATAGCTACTGGTACCTCTGCATAAGATAAGTCTTCAGCAATGTGAATATCCTCCATGGGCGTAATACGTGAAGGATCTCCAATGCACTTCCACAACATAGATACATGAAACACAGGATGACTGCTTCCAATTCTGAAGGCAAATCAAGCTCGTACGCCACCCTACCAATCCTCCGAATAATCTTATACGGTCCAACATACCTGGGGCTGATCTTCCCCTTCTTTCCAAATCGCATGACGCCCTTCATAGGCGATACTTTCAGGAAAACCCAATCTTCTACATCAAACTCTAAGTCTCGTCGTCGAACATCTACATAAGACTTATGCCGACTTTGTGCTGTACGCAGCCGGTCTCTAATAAGTTTTACCTTTTCCATTGCTTGCTGGACTAAATTAGGACCTAGCAACTCTGCTTCCCCGACCTCGAACCAGCCGATCGGCGACCTACACTTCCGCCCGTATAGTGCTTCGTAAGGGGCCATCTGAATACTAGCTTGGAAGCTGTTATTATAAGCGAACTCAATAAGAGGTAGATGATCATCCCAACTTCCTTTAAAATCTAGCACGCAGGCATGTAACATATCCTCAACTGTCTGAATAGTACGCTCTGCCTGTCCATCAGTTTGCGGATGAAAAGCGGTGCTAAGATTTACCTGCGTGCCTAGACCCTTCTGAAAAGATTTCCAAAAATGTGCTGTAAATTGAGCCCCTGATGAGAGATAATAGATAATGGTACTCCGTGAAGGCGAACAATCTCTCGAATGTAAAGCTTGGCATAATCCTCGGCTGAATATGTCGTCCTGACTGGCAGGAAATGAGCAGATTTTGTAAGCCTATCAATAATTACCCAAATAGAATCATACCTCCGTGGAGTGCAAGGCGAACCAGTGATGAAGTCCATATTTATCATGTCCCATTTCCATAATGAAAGTTCAATATACTGAGTTAGGCCTCCAGGCCTCTGATGTTCGGCTTTAACTTGCTGGCAGTTGGGACATTGGGCTACCATCTCCGAGATATCTTTTTTCATTCCATTCCACCAATAGATCTGTTAAAGGTCCCGATACATCTTTGTCGCTCCGTGGTGATTTGCATATCTAGAATAATGGGCCTCCAAAAGAATCTTGGCGCGGAGCTCTCCGACTGTCGGTACACATTGGCGGCCCTAGTATCTAAGGACTCCATCTCCAGTTAGCTCAAATAAAGGTTGTCACTGCTGTGGAATACTTTCCCTCAGTTTTATAAGCTCAGGATCCTCGTGTTGTCGCTATTTCACTTCAGTAACAAAAGAAGATTTTGCTGTATTCTGAACGAGAATGCGTCCACCCTCTGCGTCTACCAAACGCACCTGCAAATTAGCTAACTGGCATAGATATTTGGTCATCTTGACCTTATCAACTTCAACATGGCTTAGACTGCCCATGGACTTTCGGCTAAGGGCATCAACAACAATATTAGCTTTGCCAGGATGATATAAAATATCAACATCATAGTCCTGTAGGTCAAAGGAATCCATTAAACAAAGGTTCGTGGTTAAAGAAATGGCTCGGGTGGCACCCCGCGCGTTCAGAAGGTTTAAGTTAATTTACACATGTGGGATAAGACCAAGAGTGTTAATATGCTAAGAATAATGTGTTATGAGGTATTATAATATCACACTGGTCACATGTTAAGTTTTGGAATCAAGCAAGTTGCGAAATAAAGGTCGGCAAAAGTTATCGTAAATTTCTCTGATAAATTTTCTAAACTTTGGGTCAAATGTATCAGATCTTTTCTCCCAATATATAAAGAGTTAGGGGACCCACAACCTACTGAATCGAAGGTCTACGAGTCTAGTTCGCAACCAAAAAAAAACCTCACATCAATCCGACATCGGAGTAAAAAGTTATGACTGTTTTACCGCGGACTGTCTAGGCTGAAACCGGGTCGCGAATCGGGTTGGGTCAAACAAGTAGTATAAGTCGGCAAATTCGACTTTTCGGACCTAAAAACATTTCATCTTCGTCCTAAAACAGTAAGAAAGCTGAAGAGAAGGTTCCATGCTCTTCTTGAGTGATTAAGGTGCGTTTTTAACGATTTCTACCGTTAAAGTTTGCCCCCGTGCCTAGAAACGCAATCTCTACGCTTTGCAATCGTTTCCCCCTTCTATTAGCTGTGTTTGGAGCTATTCTTGGAAGATAGGAATTTGTTATTCTTGCTGGTTCTTCAAGATTTATACTTGGTTTTCCAAGGTAATCATCTTGGGACTCTTTTATGATCGTTTTTACAAAGTTCTACGGACGTTTCGTCAAGTTAGGGTCATATGGCAAATCTACCGATTTAAACTCAATTATGAACTGTTTATAGGTGCGTATAAGCTGCATATATATAGTGTTTTCGAAGCTTAGGACGTAAGGAACAACTTTCGTGAAGGAACTACAGGCATTCAGACGTTCGTTGGAGAGGTATGTTAAGGCTAAACTCTGTCCTTCCTTTTAGCACGAATTCTGGGAAATTCCTAAGACGTCAAATGTGATATTTTACTATTCTATTGCTAGAAAGACCTTCTGTGAAAGGCATTGGGATCGCAGCTGAAGTATTTTCATGATGCTATTAGGTTGATATTCCACTCGTTCGGTTAAATAGGGTATTCGACATCTATATATGTCATTTGTTCGACTTTCTTAACTATATGTCTATATATATGAATTCTTATTCGTCTTTGGGTTGTGTGACTAGAAAATAAAGGCATTTAGTATTTGCGATCAGTCCTTCTCCCTTGTTAAAGTGTATCTTAAAATCTCTAAAGTTACACGTCGATTTCCAAAAATCTCAAATATAATTTTTATGTTTAAACTACTAAAACACTTGATTTTTGAAATACTTTCTTTTACTAAATATCAAGAAATCAGGTATAAGGACTAAGTGAAACACCTTAAGCTTTTTATGAACATCTTCAGAGTTAAGTTATCTTTCTAAAAGTCGAGTTAAGTTTTCAAGCTTATTCAAAAGAAAAAGAAAACACATGAGGTTCCACGAGACAATTGTATGCGATACGAAGATGATTATGAGATTCTGAGAATAAGAGTACCTATGAGCCAAGATTGGCTAAGTTCTTGTTATGGCCTATTATGTGCATTCAAAGTTCATATCATACATGGCATATTATGCATGGACTTTGAGCTATAATCGGAGGTAAGGGGCCTATTTGCCCGGAAAACTATATATATTGTACAGATGGCCACAGGTTGGCAATATGATACCGGTTAGCTACCGAAAGAGACCACCATTGCTAGCATTTGGTTGGGTATGTCATGCATTTGCATCAATATATATGTATTCACGACATACGATTACACGAGCAAACCATGCATATTTTATTACTATGAGGTCGGATGTTGGCCATGGAGGCTATCGGAGTTGCAGTGTCAGGTGGTATCTCTATTACCGTTTTTTTTCATCAGCTATGTATGATTCTACTTTCTGCCTTACATACCAGTACATTTTTATTCGTACTGATGTCTTGTTGCTTGGGGACACTGCATTTTTGTTTCGTGCGTGCAGGTCCAGGTAGGGACTCTAATCGACCCCTCCGCTAGGATTTCGGGGTTCAGCTGTGAGTTGGTAAGCTCCACCTATTCCAGGAGCTTTCATAGGATGGTTACTTTGGTTGTACAGTTTGGGTATAGTCGGGGCCTTGTATCGACAGTGCTTATGACACTCTTAGAGGCTATTGTGGACACAGTATTCTGGGTTTCTTTTTGCAGCTTTCAGTCTCCAGCCCATACGCTTGGCATGTATATATATGTATGTAGGCATGTATGTCTCTAATCGCGGCCTCGTCGGCCAGCTAGTACTTTATTGTTTTGGCTCGTCTACCTTTGTTTATATGGCTTATTGTTATTCAGGTCATGACCTTAATGGTCCAGGCTTAGTATTTCAGATGTTGTGCTGCCCGATCTGTTGGGCCCCCCAGTTTAGTTAGTTAGTATGTCTAATGGCTAACTCAATCGAATACAGTATCGAGTGCCAGTCGTGCCTCCCCTAGTTTGGGGCGTGACATCTCCGCTGTCTCAAATTAAGATCCTTTTGCTTGAACAAATGCTAAAGACTGCGATGATCAGTGAATACCTTACAAGATACGCCATACAAGTAATGCCTCCAAATCTTCAATGCATAAACTATGGCAGCCAACTCCAAATCATGGACAGGGTAGTTCTGCTCATGGGGATTCAACTGATGAGAAGCATAAACAATAACTCCACCCTCCTGCATTAATACATAGCCAATCCCAACTCGCGAAGCATCACAATACACGGTATATGAACCCGAAGCTGATGGCAAAACTAATACTGGAGTTGTGGTCAAAGCTGTCTTGAGTTTCTGAAAGCTCTCCTCACACTTGTCCGACCATACAAATGAAGTACCCTTCTGAGTCAACTTGGTCAAGTGAGATGCAATGGAGGAAAATCCCTGAACAAACCGGCGATAATAGCCTGCCAACCCAAGAAAACTACGAATCTCTGTGGCTGAGGACGATCTGGGCCAACTCTGAACCGCCTCTATCTTCTTCGGGTCAACCTGAATACCCTCGCTAGACACCACGTGTCCCAAGAAAGCCACTGAACTGAGCCAAAACTCACACTTGGAGAACTTTGCATAAAGCTTCTCCTCCCTCAATCTCTGCAATAAAACTTGCAAATGCTGCGCGTGCTCCTCCTGACTACGCGAGTACACCAGAATATCATCAATGAAAACAATAACGAATGAATCCTGATAAGGCCAAAATATACTGTTCATCAAATGCATGAACGCTGCTGGGGCATTGGTCAGCCCGAAAGACATGAAAAGAAATTCATAGTGACCATATCTAGTCCTGAAAGCAGTCTTATGAATATCTGAATCCCTGATCTTCAACTGGTGATAACCCGAACGGAGATCAATCTTGGAAAACACCCTTGCTCCCTAAAGCTGGTCAAACAAATCATCAATGCGAGGCAGGGGATACTTGTTCTTAATTGTTACCTTGTTCAATTGCTTATAATCGATGCACATTCTCATTGTTCCATCCTTCTGCTTCACAAACAGAACTGGTGCACCCCAAGGTGAAGCACTAGGCCGAATGAACCCCTTATCTAGGAGTTCTTGAAGCTGCTCTTTCAATATTTCAACTCCGCCGGTGCCATACGATATGGCGGAATAGAGATGGGCTGAGTGCCCGGCACCAGGTCAATACCAAAATCAATATCCCTGTCCAGCGGCATGCCCGACAGGTCTGCAGGAAAAACATCGCGAAAATCCCTCACAACTGGAACGGAATCAATACTAGGAGTCTCAGCTCCAACATCCCTCACAAAAGCTTGATATGACAAACAACCTTTCCCAACCATACGCTGGGCCTTTAAGAAAGAAATCACCCTACTCGGAACATAATCAGTCACACCACGCCACTCGATCCGCGGTACACCCGGCATAGCCAAAGTGACTATCTTAGCATGACAGTCTAGAATAGCATGACACGGAGATAACCAATCCATGCCTAAAATAATATCAAAGTCCACCATGCTCAATAGCAATAGATCAACTCGGGTCTCCAGACCCCCAATAACCACAACACATGACCGGTACACACGGTCCACAACAACAGTGTCACCCACCGGGGTAGACACATGAACAGGTAAAGCAAGAAGCTCCCAGGATGCACTCAAATAGTGAGCAAAATATGAGGACACATAAGAATAGGTGGAACCGGGATCAAATAGTACTGAAGCATCTCTGTGGCAGACTGAAACAATACCTGTAATGACAGCATCTGAAGCAATGGCATCTGTCTGGCCTGTCCTAGCATAAAAACGAGCCTGGCCACCGCTTGATCGACCTCCCCCTCTGGGACGACCCCTGGCTGCTTGATCTCCACCCCTAGCTGACTGGGCGGGTGGTGAAGTAACTGGGGCAGAAGTCGAGGGCTGATCCCTCTGCTGATGCTGACCGTTACGGAGACGAGGACACTGTCTCCTCATGTGACCAAACTCTCCGCACTCATAACAACTACCCGGTGCTGGAGATGGGGACTGAAGGGAACCCCACGCACCTGAGTGACTGGCAGATGCACCCGGCGCAGAAGAACCCTGAGCTGATGGGGCACGAGATGAACTCTGAGCTGGGAGGGCGCTAAGTGAAGGCTGGCCCTGCTGAGACCCATGATGACCACGACCTAAAGATGCCCCACGATACTCTGGATGGGCCGACTGAGCAGGCCTGAAAGAACGACCTCTACCATGCTGGAACTGGCCCCTCGAATGAGCACCACTGTAACTGCCCGATCCACGAGGCCTTTTGGCCTCCCTGTTCTCTCACACTCGACAGCGAACTGACTCGATCTCACGAGCGATATCCACCACCTCCTCAAATATAGCACCCAATACTCTCTCTCTAGTCATCAGAATATGGAGATGGTAGTTAAGGCCATCCACAAACCTCCTGATCCTCTCACGGTCCGACGAAATCATCCAGGTGGCATGACGAGACAACTCTAAAAACCTCATCTCGTACTGAGTCACGGTCATATCTCCCTGTGTCAACCACTCGAACTGCCTACACAGCTCCTCTCTACGGGACTGCGGTGCGTACTTCTCCAAGAAGAGAGTGGAGAACTCCTGCCAGGTAAGGGGCGCTGCACCAACAGGTCTACGCCTCTCATACGCCTCCCACCAAGTGAAGGCAGCCCCAGTAAACTGAAAGGTAGTAAAGGCCACACCGCTAGACTCAAGAATCCCCGCTGTACGGAGCATCCGCTGACACCTATCAAGAAAACCCTGGGCATCCTCGCCCTCAGAACCACTGAATGTCGGAGGCTGGAGTCTACCAAACCTCTCAAGACGACGCTGCTCATCCTCTGGCATAGCCGGAACCCTGAACTCCTGCACTGGTGCAACCTGCTGAGCTGGAGGTGCCTCTGGTGTCTGTAGTCCCTGCACTACCTGCTCAGGTGTGCGGGCAGCGGGGGTCTGATTGCCTCCCTCGGCCTGCGAAGTAGCTGTTGCTGTGGTGGCTGAAACTGTCTGAGCTAGGCCAGTGCAAACTGTCAAAATCTGAGTCAAGGTCTCCTGTAGGCCCGGAATCACGATGGGCACAATTGGTGCCTGAGTTGTTACTGCTGGAGTCTGATCCGGAACTGGGGCAGCTGGTGGATCAACAAATGTTGCCCTCTCTACTCTGCCTCTGCCACGACCACGACCGTGTCCATGACCTCTGGTTGTCTCAGTGGGTGGCACTGGTGGTCGTCCACCTCGTCCGGTAGCTCGTGTCCTCACCATCTGTGAGAGAATAGAATAATAGAAGTTTACTTCTTGATTCAACAAAGTCGCACGACAAGAATTTCAAGAATATGAAGTTTTCCTAAAGGTTCTGCAGCCTCTCGAGGATAAGTACAGACGTCTCCGTACCGATCCGCAAGACTCTACTAAACCGGCTCATGACTCGCGAGACCAAGTAACCTAGGCTCTGATACCAACTTGTCACGACCCCAACCCCGATCGTGATGGCGCCCAACACCATGCTAGGCAAGCCCGACCAATTCAACACTCAATCCCTTTTTATTGAAATTTTAATGCCGATTAACAGGATTTAATTTACCAAACTGATGTGAATAGAAGTCTGAAATAAAGATAAAATGTGCGGAAACCATAAAAACAATAATCTCTACAAAAGCCCATCGATCCGGTGTCACGAGTCAGAAGCCTCTAGTACATGAGTTCAATAGTCTAATACAAGAACAGTCTAAAAATGCGGAAAGATAAAGAAATATAGAGGGAGAAATCGGGTCTGCGGACGCCATGCAGCTACCTCGATAGCTCCGGTGAAATCTGAACTGCAGAATAGCTCGAACTACGCCTCAGGAACACCTGGATCTGCACACACGGTGCAGGGAGTAATTTGAGTACTCCGACCCAGTGAGTAATAATAATAAATAATGACTGACGGAATGAAATCTCGTAACAACACTACGCAGTTCTATATCAAAGCAGTAAGAACATTTAAACAACAAATAATGAAGAAGTCAGGTAAAACTCTTTAAAATCAGAACTCAACTCATATACTTTTCACAATAACCGAAATCATAGTTATACCGTTGCGGCGTGCAGTCCGATCCGTATATCGCTGTGGCTCACAGCCCGATCCATAATAATAGTCGACTGCGTTCACTGGGGGTGTACAGACTCCGGAGGGGCTCCTACAGCCCAAGCGCTATATTGCTGCGGCGCGCAGCCTAATCCATATATATATAAATATACACTTGCTGCGGCGTGCAGCCCGATCCACATAAATATATTGCTGCGGCGTGCAGCCCGATCCATAATGTATAAAACATCCTCACTATTGGGTTCTCAACCCCTCTCAGTCAATATAAACATAGCCTCTCGGGCATACTAATATAAGATAGGGATCTCAGCCCACATATTACTTTCATTTCGGATTAGCAATTTCAAAAGCCAGTTCATATTATATTAATCAGTTAGAAACATGACTGAGAGTATGATTTTTAACAAGTAAAGTGAGGTCAATCAGTAACAATGCCCCTAAGGGTCCTACAGGTCGGCACAAGGCCTCAAACATGCCAACTAGCCCAAATCATAATAATAATATTTAAACCTCCGTAAAAAAAATACAGTAGAATCATCAATCGGGATGGACCAAGTCCCAATCCCCAGTAGTAATGGACCCCACGCTCATCATACAACGTGTGTCTCACCTCAATATAGCACCACGTTGTGCAAATCCGGGGTTTCAAACCCTCAGGACATCATTTACAGTCATTACTCACCTCAAGCCGGCTAAACTCTAGCTCGCTATGCCCTTGCCTCTCAAATCGACCTCCTCACACGTCGAATCTGATCAAAACCACAACAAATACGTCATAATATGCTAAGGAAACAATACCCAATCGAAAACAATCGAAAAATACCAAAAATCTCGAAAGTAGCAAAACCCAAGCCCCAGGACCACTTCTCAAATCTCAGAAATTTTCACATCAACGGGTTCCTTATCTCACCACGAGTCTATACATATCAAGAACTCTCAAATCCGAGCTCAAATGGCCTTTCAAATCCCAATTTAAAATTTCAAAAACTCAAGCTCTAGTTCTTCCCATTTTAGCCAAGTTTCCATGAATTTCAAGGTTAATTTCGCATAATAATCACGTTTTTAGTTCATAGGACTCACCTCCATCAATCCCAGTCGAAACCCTCTTCAATTTCTCCCAAAAAGCTCTTAAAACGATCAACAATGGAGGAAAATATGACTTAGCTCGCGGAGGAAATGTTATTAAAAACCTTCTGTCCAGCTGACATTTTACCCTATGCAAACGCGAGAGCTCTCTCGCGTTCGTGATGAACAAAACTTGCCTCTGACCAAATTACCCTTCGCGAACGCGGTGCCTTACCCGCGAACGCGATGCTTTAGCTGTTACAACTACGTGAACGCGAGCCTGATGCCGCGAACGCGAAGAACAATGCCAACGGGGCCCAGGCCCCTCCTACGCGAACGCGAACGGGTTGACGCGAACGCGAAGCTCAACCCCTTTTGCCTTCCGCGAACGCGAGCCTCTAACGCGAACGTGAAGGCTTAAATTCCTGCCTTCCAAATCTTTCTTCGCGAACGCGATGCCCTTAACGCGAACACAAAGAGATAAATCTCTACAACACCTGAAATGAAAAATCTGCAACTCCTCAAAGCCAAAAATGATCCGATTGACCATCCGAAACTCATCCGAGGCCCCCGGGACCTCAACCAACACCTCCCATAACATCATTCAAACTTGTTCCAATCATTAAAACACCTCAAACAACACGAAAACCATCAATTCTCATCGAATTCAAGCCTAAGTTCTTCAAAAACTTCCGAAATACGCATTCGATCAAAAACCTAACCAAATCACCTCCGAATGACCTGAAATTTTACACATACATCCCAAATCACTTAACGAAGCTACAGCAACTCTCGGTATTCCATTCCGACCCTCGGATCAAAATCTCAACTATCAACCGTAATTCGCCAAAATACTAACTTCGCAAATTCAAGCCTAATTCTACACCGGACCTCCAAAATTTCTTCCTATCGCACGCCTAAGTCACAAATCATCCCCCGAAGCTAACCGAACCATCGGAAATCACATCCGGGCCCTCTAACACATAAGTCAACATCCGGTTGACTTTTCCAAACTAAGCTTTCCTTAAAGAGACTAAGTGTCTCATTTCCTTCTAAAATCAATCCAAACCAACTCGTTCACAGAAGACACTGATAATGAAGCATAAATAAGTAGAAAATGGGGAAAACGGAGGGATGACTCATGAGACGACGGGTCGGGTCGTCACACTTCGAGTATGTTTTCCACATCAGCATAGAACCTGGAATTAGCAGCCTTGGTGGAAGTTGAACTTGAGTTGATTTTCTTTAAAGCCATTTCGATGTTCTTGAACTTTGGTGATTGAATTATTTTATGGAAATGGCCTAAAAATGCCACTAAACTTTTAGAAATGGTCTATCCATGCCATCCGTTAAAAAAATGCTATTTCCATGCCACTGCCATTAAAGAAATGGCCCATCTATACCATTATTTGACTAACGACTGGATTTTTATTTTTTTTAAAATATTTATAAGACTTGAATTTCCACGTGTCCTGTCATTATTGGTTCGAATTAACCCATGCCCCACTTAATTCTAACCTTGGTTAGGTCCATCTACCCAAACACAACCCGTTTAAAACAAAACCAAATCTCCTTCACTCTCCAGTCGTCTTCCCCAAATCAGCAACCCTAAAACCTCCATTAAATCCATTTTCTCAATTATCTTTTTGAAATTGTAACCCTAGCTCCATTAAATCCTTTCATCTAGTTTAGAGAGTGGGAAGCAACCAGTTCCTCCAATTAGAAAATGAAATGGGTTTCGGTTCATGAAGTCCTGAGAAATCAATTTGGGACTATAATCATATCCAACATCTTCACAATCTATGTCAAATTGAAACTCCTCATCCACTTCAGACTTGGGAGAAAGAATCTCCCTCTCAGCAATCAGCCTTCTTGCCTCCAAGCAAACAACTTCAAGCTCACTTGGTTCCTCCTCCCCACTACGAAATTTCCTGCTCATCATCTCACCAATTTCAGCAAGGCAGAAACCATAAGCAGCAGTTCCCTTGAGAAAAATGGTGGAAAGGGCCAAGACACGAAGGGCTAATTTTTAATTTGGGGAAGATGACCGGAGAGAGGGGATTTGGAAGGATTAGGTTTGGTTTTGGGTTGAGTTGATTATTTGGGTAAAAATTTAACCGGGTGGGGTTTGGGTTAATCGACCTAACCGAGGGTAAAATTAAGTGGGACATGGGTTAATTCGGAACATTGAAGACATTACACGTGGAAATGTTAGTGTTAAAAAAATTTAAAAAAAGTTTTGTGCCGTTAGTTTAATAATGGCATAGATGAGCCATTTTTGTAACGGCAGTGGCATGGAAATAGCAATTTTTTAACGGTTGGCATGGATAGACCACTTCTGAAAGTTGAGTGACCTTTTTAGGTCTTTTCCGATTATTTTAAGATTTGGATGGCAACTAACAACTATTATACGCGTTATCCCTCCATTCTTTTTATTACTTTTCATTGTTTATTCCTTTTCTATTACATAGGAGTTTAGGGAAGAAAAGGAGGAAAATGAAACCGTGAAAAGTAAACTCACCCTCATATATATTAATATTCTATGGAAAACTCATACCAACAACTACGACTTAATTATAACTCTTAGTCGTGTTTTCTCGCTTTAAAAATTTATGCGTGACTCATTCCAGAGAGAGCGAAAGATATATATATATATATATATATATATATATATATATNAGAATCGAGAGGAGCTTTCGGTCAAAGTGAATTGACAAAAGAACCGAATCATTTTAGTTTATTCTTTTAGTTATCCTAATACTATTTGAGGTATATCCGGTTATATTTTGGATCAGAAGGGGTACTTTGGAAATATCAGTGCTTCTTGCTTCTGTAGCTGAAAAAGGACGGCTGTTCACTCAAAATTTTACCCTGATATGATCCGTTATTACTCGAGTTGCCATTATACATTTTGGTAATTAAGGTAACTTTGCAGGCCCTTAAAAGTGTACAAAATGTCATCCATCACTTTTTGCTTTGAATGTGATGCTTAGTCAAAAATTACCACGTGGACTGCCAATATGTGCACATATTTTTCCTTTTGGCGACATTGCAACACAGTTATATTTCAACCTTTCATTTTAACTGGAAACACAAAATAATGGAGTAATAATAATAGAGAATATACTAAAATTTGTAAAATAGCATAGTACTGCAGTATTAGGAAAAAGAAAAAAAGAAAATCCAATGACGATAATTCATGTGAAAAAGGAAAATGAAAATAGAATATTAGTAGTAAATTTATGTTTTTGGAATATATATTATACTCCTATAAGAAAAGAGTAATCTGATTAGAAATTAACATGGGTTCAAATTAGAACTCACGATATTACTATTCAAACTATAGTAACTTTACTATCTTCACGATTATTTTGAAGGTCAAGTAAACATTTGAAGGTGCAATTGCTCAAATAATTGTCTTTAATTCAAGCACTTAATAAGAAAAGTCTCTATCAAGAAAGAGTAGAGCTGGTATTCTTTTAGAAATATTTGTTTTTATATTTTCAGGTCTACTTTAATGTAACACGTGATTTTCCTTATGCTAGAAGAGGACATCTCATCTTATTTAAAACTATTAGCAAATGAATTATCAACGGAAAAAGTGCAAATTCTTTAGCTATTCACAAATTGATGAGGTTTAAATAAATTAGGGTCTTTTTTTCTTATGTGTTGCCTATGAATTTTTTTGTGTTACCAACAAGCCTACTTATTATTTTGCTTAAAAAAATTTATTGTAAATTTAAAAAACAAACATAAAAAAACAAAAAAAAGAAGCAATCTAATGAAATATTGGAAACCTTTTTATATCTTTTTCGCTGATGTTTACTTCCAACAAAATAAGTTTAAAATCAGATGGTTAACTCGAAAAAACAATATTTTTATTAAATAAAGATCCATATATATTTTTTATCTTTAAATATATTATTTAAATTAATATAAATAATCTTTACAAAATAACTAGGGAAATAAAATTAAGAAAATTATTTTTGTAATTCAGTGTTGGGCCCATGCTCATGGGCCATCCCTCCTCTAGTAGTAAAGAAACAGTTACAATTAAGATAGGGAGAAATTCAAAAATAGCCAGATTTACCACTGGCCGTTGAAAAATAGCCAAGTTTCAAAAGTCATCGAAATTTAGTCACTTTAAATCTGAGCGAAAACACTGTTCAAAATCCGGAAAAATACGTCCGCAAATTTTACGGGAGTTCCAGCATAAGTATGCTTGAACTCCCGTAAATTTTACGGGTGTTCCAGGATAACTATGCTGGAACTCCCGCAAATTTTACGGGAGTTCAAGCATAATTATGCTGGAACTCCCGCAAATTTTACGAGAATTCCAGCAAGTATAATTGTCCAGTATAATATACTGGAGTTTGGAGCACTGGTGCTCCAGTCTCCCGCAAATTTTACAGGAGTTAGCAAAGTATACCGGTCCAGCATAATATGCTGGAGTTCGTACACAAATACACCAGAACTCCCGTATATTATACTGGACCGGTCCCTGTTGCAGCAAAATAGTGGCTATTTTTCATTGACTTGATAAACGCTGGCTATTTTTCATTGACCAGTGTGAAAACTGGCTATACCATGATATTTTAACATTAAGATGGGACAAAGGAGTAAAATGTCACATTCATATTACTTATAACTTAAACAAGAAGAAGTGATGTTAACAACATTAAACCCACTTGCTAGTATATAATATACACATGAGCGCCTCAATAAAGTATATAAGAAGACTTGACTTTGTATCACTATTAACGTTAGGTAAGTCTGAAAGCATTCCAAACTAGATGTAGGTTTGCTGTTTTGACTTGTGAAAATTAAATTATTTGTCGTATCTCCCGGTAAAAAGTTTCACATGCAGATGTTCCAATAAATAATTGGTCCATCCATCTTACACGAAATTTTATTTTTAATTTGGTTTGTATATTTAGCAGAGCGATGTAGTCGATTTGGCTCTTTTTTTTGTACGTACTAATCGAACCAGAACACCACTCAATACACTTATTATTATTTTGACATTCTATTTCGCTGAGACATAGATTTTGGTATAAGTTATCTCAGATTGCTATACGAGTTTGGTTTCTAATATTAAACTCATCATATGTTATGTGGAGTTTAATACGAGAAATTAAACAAAGTATTTCATTAGTTATACGGAGAATTAATGCAAAGAAATATTGAAAATCATATACGTAGTACGAATTTTATCGACATTAGTTTTTTTAATCTCTCAAGCGTAACAACCCCTAATTAGTGGGTCCAAATAATTATCTTATGATTCAGATGGAGACTAACAACTGCAGCATTTCATTCAAAGGTAGGGATTTTGGGGAGAAGAAAGTTCAACGATTTAAAATTTTGAATCATGAAAATAAAAATAAAACTTCATGAAAAAGGGTTTGTTTTTTTTCCTTTAACATATATGGGTTTAGGGGGATGAAAGACCATACTCATATAACGTGTGAAACTCATACCAACATCACTACATTAATTATAAGTCTTGGTCGTTTTTTTTTTTTTTTTTTTTTTTATTAAAACTTTATCTCATGTCGATTACCCCCCCCCCCCCCCCGGCTTACTCGGATCATGGGATCAGGAAGTACGGATATTAGGTATTGTTATATTACTGATCATTATACTGACTCTGAGTTAGCTCATATGATGCTACTCGATGCATGTTTTCTTTTGAGCTATATGGAATCCTTCACAGTAGTACAATCCCCAGCTAAGGATTTCTTTGTAAGAAATCTTGGTTTCGTAACGTACTTGACTGTACAACGGGATATATTTTTGCTTGAAAATCAAATTCCAATCATGGTTATCAAGATGTTGAAGTATGGCGATGAAAACTTGCAGAAGGAATTGTTTGGTAGGTTTTGCAGGTCAGTGGTTTTTCGTGATCAGCCAACAAAATCAACGGCCAATATTGATGGAAAAAACCATGAGGATGATCAACCTCTTCATCTTCTTGAAATTCTTCGAGATGTCATCGTCTCCGGACCACTACTTCAACCAGAAACACACCACCACCTACGGCTCTCTACAAAAGATTTAGAGTAAGAATTCATATAAGCAAATGCATGCAGTAGCTTTAATTTGTTCTCTTTTACCGCCATTTTTATAGCACAGTTTGGCCAAGCTTCACCTATTTTTCTCATCAAAATATAAGAAAATAAATATACCAAGAAATCAAATATTTACTAATATATATACCAAAAATCAGCGTAATTCCGACAAATAGGTGTCAAGCACCCCAGATTAAAACAATTTCCAAATCGAGAATCAAACCAAATGGATAAATAAATTGATATATGTTTGATTTGGTTTGGTTTAAAATTTTAGAAAATTGATAATATTGTGTTTGATTTTATTTTGTTAAAAAAAGAAAGAAAACCGAAGCAAACCACGACAAATAATATACATAAATATAATAGAAGTTTATATATATATATATATATATATATATATATGGCATGTTAATTTTTTATAAATAATATTTAATATTTTATTATGTATACCCTCCATTTCTCTTGACTAGTCTTACCGTACGCGCATTGCGCGTGTAACCTGTCTAAATGAGCATAAAACTTTTAAAAAATTATATAAATATTATTTTTGAATTAAACTAAATGTGAAATTTATTTCAACAAAGAATATTGATTTTGTATAGCTGATTTAACGAGGAATATCAATTTATACCTTTCGCTCACTATGTTTTCTTTTAGCTATTTTAACAACTACCTTAAATTACTTATGAATAAATGTATATAATTTATTTTAATTAATTTCAATATATAAATTTATCTTATCTATGTTTTGCTTTTCGAGTATTGTAATTGGTTTTGTAATTTAATAGTATAAATTTACAATATGTATTCAACCTATTCAAATAATTAACTTAAAGTACATTATAGTACTTATTACTTCAAATTAAAAATACTACTATTATTTTCAAAACGTAAACACGTCGTATTAAACTTATTTATATATGTTTTCATACACGACCTAGTATGTTTTAGTTTGGTTTACATATTATCAGTAATTAATATTTAATTTTGAAGACTTAAAATTAGATCTAAAATTTTATTAGTAAATTTCTAACACGTTTATACAAATTTTGTCTATTGCACGTGAGAAAATGTCATAATTACTTTACATAATTTATTTAAGGAAAGGATTTATAAGTAAATTTTTATTTGGTGTTAAATTCCTAAAGTTGAGTTTCTATATATGTAGTCCGAATAGGGGAAGATTTAATGACAAAAATTTAGTTAATTTTTAAGTCCTAAATATTAGTAGAATAATTAAATTATAATTATAACCAATATAAAATCTATTTTTAAAAAGGTAAAAAGGCGAACGATATTTTTCTAAGGATCTTCGTGCTAGGATATGCGCGGCACGCGTGTACCTTCTATCGATCCGTATAAAATTATGAAATATAAGCTCTGGAATATTACAAATATTGAGCCTACTTAATAACAAAAAATAGCGGATGTTCTATCTAAGCATGACAACAACCAAGATAATTGAAAGTTTAGTGTTATTATGTATCTCGTTCTTTTATATTAATTTCGTATCAAAATAGTCATATAGTACCATGTATTCTAAGACAAGTTAACTACAAAGAGAAGAAAAATTAACGATATATAAATTATATAGTTAAATAATAAAATTCATCGCTGATCCTACTTAGTGACAAAATCAATTATATATTATAAAAAATCCTATTAGCTACAAGATGAATTTACTAACTAAAATTTTCTTAGTAATTATATTAGTTTTTGTTTGACCAAAAAAATAAAAGTCCTTTTCCATCTATTTTATTTTAACATGTGCATTGAGGTAATACTTTTGTAAATTAAATTATGATTATTAGTTTCTTATCACAAATTAATGATTACTATTTTTTTCAACAATAATTATTATTTCAAAACTTAATGCCATAGTAAATTTTAACGAATTTTACAAGCAAGCTTCTAAGAGAATACTTATGATTTAAATTTTAAAAACAACAAATAAATCATATGAAAGGAAAAATTGGCCTTTAGGATTAAAAAAGGACAAAGAAAAAAAATACCACATAAAACGTGAAGTTTCCTTGTTGGAAACCAACAAAAATCTTTCCTCCTACTTTTTTGTGTTCTTTTATGTCTTAATATATTGTATCCTTATTAGGAGAAGATATCAAACACTAAATTATATTAGATTTATTTATTTATTTAGAACTCCTAAATATAAGGCAAGTTTTTTTATTTTACAATTTTATCCAATGTAAAATGTGTTTCTAAAGGGTAAGAAAGGCGAACGACATTTCACTGAGAAACTTCGTGCTTTAATATAGTATAGATTTGAAATTCTTCAGAATAAACGAGCAATTGGCGAAAGATCGTAGAGATGTTGGAGATTGTGGTGAATAACCCAAGAATGGTTCCAGGTAAATATTATTGCTAAACAGCTATATTTCTTTTGACAATTAAACATAATGTGAAGCTAGTCAATTCTGCATGAGATGATTTGATTGAATTTGCACCTTATTGGTTTCAACAATTTGCTTAAGTTTTGCGAATGGGAACATAGAAATAATTAAACCATTGTAGCCATTTTATTCAACACTGTACTATACAATATTACTTGGCAGCTTGCTCCAATATGACATTCTGTACCTTAGCTCAATACCAGTAGCAGAGCTAGGTGGAAGGAATGGGTTTTATCGAACCCCCTTCGCCCGAAAATTATACTGTATATATAGATTTTTTCTTTTTTCATGTATATATATTTGGTCTTGAATCCTTCTAGCTTCTTTGTATTTTTATTCTATTTTTTTATTTTTTGAATCCCCTTAGTGAAAATCATGCTTCTTCCACCAGTTAATACAATCAGAAATGTGAGAACTACATGTATCAATTTATTTGAATATGTGTATAAAATATTAAACTCACTGAAATTAAATCGAATAAAACCAAAAAGTAGATAAAAATAGATACGGAAAAGGCACGAAACTATTCCTATCGTTTGCTAAATGGTTTATAAATACCCTCCATCCATCTATCCGTCCAAAAAAAACACACTACGTTAATTATATTAGCAAAAATACCCCCGCGACCAATTCTGACATTAGTCGCGGGGGTATTTTTGTTAATAGAATTAACGTCGTGTGTTTTTTTGGACGAATAGATGGACGGAGACTATTTATAAACCATTTAGCAGACGATAGGACTAGTTTATGCCATTTTCCGAATAGATAATTAATAACCAAATTGACACGTTTGTACTTATATTTGGCTTGGTTTGATTATTTAGTTTTGACTTTAGCCAAAAAGCCAGCGAACCAAACCGTGAAGGCAGGTGCAATGAAATAGGAAGTTGAAAGTTTCTATTAATTTAGGAGGTCCAAGAGACTTCTTGTGAAACCCTTTTTAGGAGAAATTTACATGTGTTGGTATTAGGTTAGGCAGTGTACATCACATTTCTTAGGATGCGACCTTGCTGAACGCGAGATACCTTGTGCACCGCACTACCCTTTATTATTTGTAGGGGTAAGTTCAAAAAGAGTAGTAATTTATGTGCACATATAAAATATAAACTCCAAAAATTAAATTAAACCTGCAGGGTTGCATTTTACTTATCAAGTGTATAAGTTGCTGCAAGAATATATTTTAATTTCTTATTGGATTTGCTAGTATTATTTGCATGAATCTTAGCACTCCTAGACAGTAAGCTTGAGCACGAGTTACTTCCAATTTTCTACCTCACAGCTTAGGGTCTAAAATTTTCAGAACGGCTGGAAGACGTGGCAATTCGAAATGGAGGAGTCACATCTACCCCTTTTGGTCAGTTAGAGACCTCAAACAAAAGGGCATTGTGTTTAGATCAAGTAGCAGAAATTCTATCGTGGGAATTCAGTTCACATCCTACAACTGGTATGGACACCTCCATCTTCCAAAGGAACATATAAACAACAACAGCAAGGTATTCTATGCGAATATGACAGCTTATGAGATGAATCCAAACACGAATACTCAATATGAGGTGACATGTTATGTGAACTTAATGAAGTCGCTTATAGTATGTCCAGAAGATGTGAAACAAGTACGAGAGAAAGGAGTAATCTGCAACCACCTGGGAACAGATGAAGAAGTAGCCAAAGTATTCCAAGATATTACTACATATGATGTTGTCTCCCAAGGTGGTAATCTTGTGGATATTATGAGCGCAATTCAGTACCATGTTAGCCGCAGATCAAGAACACTGATGGCACAGTGCTATTGGAGTTATTTTAGCAGTCCGTGGTCATTTCTCGCTTTACTTGTAGCAATTGTGCTACTTTGCTTAACTATTATGCAAACTAATTATACTATGCATCCTGTGGATTAAATATGTATCCCGCACACTGAACCCCCAATTTAGGTACTTGGTCAATTTTACTAATTAAAATGTCTTTTATGTATTTCATTTTAGACCTATTTCATTTTGAGTGGATGAACTAATCACAATGCAATAAAAACTTTGATAGAAATAGAATTGACTTAAAAAATTCGGATTTGCGATGAGAAAAACTTTCTCTCTAGAGAACATGAGCTCTCCTCTCAGCAGTAGCTGATATGGCGAGGAAAGTAAATTCTGGAGGACGAGGGAGTACCGTACAGCTCAATATAACTGGAAGAGACCTAAAAAAAGTTCCACTGTCATCGGAGGCAAAGAAATTTCGAAATGTCAATGCAATTCAAGGTATAACTCCAATAGATTTGGGTAGAACCAATGGCGTCAACATCAACAATGGTGGAGAACACACCGGCGACGAAATCATGGGCAGATCGAACGGAGGAAGAGGTAAGTGAATCGGAATCAATAGAAAAACAAAGCCATGCAAAAACATGAAAAATAGGGAAAAATTGGAGTCGAATTGTAGAGAAAGGTGAACAGAGTGGAGGGTATGACCTAACCGGAAAGGGAGTGGAGCAATTGAGGGGAAATGTGAAAATTACAATGGAAGACATAAAAGATGAGATAATCTACTGGAAATCTGCAGTAATTTGCTACGTCCTAGGTTCAAATCCACCACAAACTGTTATGAAGGGCTACTTTAAACGAGTATGGGGGTCATTGGGAATATATAAAATAGCCCAGGTGAATAGAGGTGTGTTCATAAAAAGATTCCACTCACCGGAAAACAAGGAGAAGGTGGTAGAGGAAGGAATTAGAATGTTTGATAAAAAATCAATGATGGTTAGACCATGAGACCTGACATTAAATTTCACAAGCAGGTGGTTGATAAAGTTCCTGTGTGGATTAGATTGATGAATCTGGATATCAAATACTTGGGACAAAATGCTCTAACAAAAATTGCAGGAATAATAGGCAACCCTCTGAAAGCGAACAAAGCAACAACACAAAAGCAGAGGCTGCAATTTGCAAGAATTTTGGTTGAAGTTGAACCAGATCAGATGTATCCAGATATGGTGATGTTTGAGAATGAATGTGTAGCGACCCGGCTGGTCGTTTTTGGAATTTACGCCCCGATCCCCTATTAACTACTTTCCCCAAGTTTATTCTGCTATTTTGATTTGCCGGGATGTTCGGTCTTGAGTTTCGGAGAGTGTTAGGACACTTAGTCCCTAAATGAGAGCTTAAGTGTTGGAAAACTGACCATAGTCGGAACAGTGTGAAGACGGCCTCAGAATGGAAATCCGATGGTACCGTTAGCTTCGTTAGGTGATTGCGGGGTTGGGAGCGTGTTCGGAATATATTTTGGAGGTCCGTAGCTAATTTAGGCTTGAAATGCCGAAGTTTGAATTTTTGAAGTTTCCGGTCCGATAGTGAGATTTTGATTCGAGGGTCGGAATGGAATTCCGGAAGTTGCAGTAGCTCCGTCAGGTCATTTGGGATGTGTGTGCAAAGTTTCAGGTCATTCGGACGTGTTTTGGTTAGGTTTTTGATCGAAAGCGTATTTTGAGAGAATTTGAAGTTCTTTAGCTTAAATCCTTGATTATTTCGAGTTTCCGACGTTGTTTTAGGTGGTTTAAGGATTGGTACAAGTTTGAATGATGTTATGGGATATGTTCGTAGGTTTGGTTGAGGTCCCGGGGGCCTCGGGTGTGTTTCGGATGCTCAACGGGGCATTTCTGTGTTAAAAAGAGTTGCAGATTTCTCTTCAGTTCTGCTGCACGTTTTCCTTCTATGCGATCGCAGCTTACCCTCCGCGATCGCATAGTGTAATTTTGGAGGGTGATGATTTTTGTTCTACGTGATTGCATTAGCTGGTTCGCGATCGCATAGGTCTGTTCCTCTCTCTTCTGTGATCGCATGGCTTGGGCTGCGTTCGCATAGGCTATTTTCTGAGCCTTTAAATTTTACTCTTCGCGATCGCATTTCTCCTCTTGCGATCGCATAGAACCAAATGCCTGGGCAGATATAAACATTTCAAAACGAGGGTTTAGCCATTTTTACCAAAATTCAAGCTTGAGAGCTCGGATTTGAGGGAGATTTCGAGGGTTTTTCAGGGACAACGATTGGGTAACGATTCTGTACTTCTTTTTGCTTATAACCCACTAATCTAATCATGAATTCTTCCTTTAATTTCTGATTTTGAACGAAAAATCGGTAAAACTTCATAGACCGAATTATTGAGTTTTGAGTGGGTGTTTGACCTCCGATTTGAGAAATTTTTATATGGTTAGACTCGTGAGAGTACGAGGGTTCTGGAAATGTTAATTTCATCCGATTTCGAGACGTTGGACTGAGGGGCATTTTGGTCATTTTACCTAATTTCGCGTCTTAGCTTTGAATTAAATCGTAGAATCAGTTGCTTGAGATGTTATTTACGATATGCAATTGAATTGAATAGATTTGGGCCATTTGGAGTCGGATACTCGTGGCAAACGTGTGGGTTCGAGTTGATTTTGGAGCCGGTTCGAGGTAAGTGTCTTGTCTAACCTTGTGTGGGGGACCCTCTCCCCTTAGGATATGATATTTGGTAATTGAATGCCTTGTACGTGAGGTGATGAGCGCGTACTTGAGCTAATTGTCGAATATCCGGTTCTACTTTAAGTACTTAAACTGAGTTCTTTTCTTACTTGCTTTATTCTACATGCAAATATAGCCTGTGTTAGTTTAGAAGAGTACGATTAGTTGAATTAATTGCCTATTTGCTTAAACTGCCTTAATTGCATTACGTGAAGCATGTTAGCTAGAATTTACTATTTACTCATTACGGACGTCGTATTTATTTTGATGTCCTTGAGCTGTTGTTGTGTGTTTTAAATTGGGACTACGGGACGGCATCCCGGGAGATCCCCTGTGCGTAATTATGGTCTGGATTGGGGTGCGGGATACCAAGAGATCCCTAGCACGTGTATTGAGGATACCAAGAGATCCTCGGGATACCAAGAGATCCCTGGCTTATGTATTGAGGATACCAAGAGATCCTCGGGATACCAAGAGATCCCTAGAGTGTATATTGAGGATACCAAGAGATCCCGATTATTTATCTTGCTGTGAGGGGTATTTCCTTGTAGTTTGCTTTTATCTCTGTTTCTGTTATTGCACTATTATTATACTGTGTAGATCTTTATTATCGATTCTCAATTTTACTGCTTATTGCCCTGTCATTACATTATAAATATATTTATCTCAGTAGGGCCCTGACCTTCCTCGTACCCAACCAAGGTTAGGCTTGGCACTTACTGAGTACCGCTGTGGTGTACTCATGCCCTTTCTGCGCATGTTTTTCATGTGCAGACCCAGGTACTTCTACCCAGGCGTATCATCCTTGAGGCAGGGAGCATTTCAGAGACTTCAAGGTACATCTGCCGCGTCCACAGACCGAAGAGTCTCCTTCTTTACTCTATCTGTAGTGTTAGCCCTTCTATCGTACTATTGATGTAGACATTTCTGGAGATTAGAGCACTTTACTGAATTCCTTTTAGCTTCCCGTGAGTTTCCGGGTTTTGGGATAGCAATGTAGGATGCTGTGATGTGGAGTTGTATAC